>NC_064631.1:290776313-291077563 GCF_023864275.1 Schistocerca cancellata | reverse complement strand
TGTGTGCTGTCCTTAGGTTAGTTAGGTTTAAGTAGTTCTAAGTTCTAGGGGACTTATGACCACAGCAGTTGAGTCCCATAGTGCTCAGAGCCATTTGAACCATTTTTATAAAATCATTTAATTATGAACAACTGTATTTCAGATTAATTTTAACCGTCAGAATTGATTTCAAAGTCTCTATTTTTATTTGAGTTTTCTCAGATGTTCATATCTTATTCATCAAAGACAGACACGCTCGACTGCTGCATTTGTACCTGGAGGACAACGCAAATTCCACAATCCTTGAAATATTCTCATAAGGAATTTGTTTCGATGTGAAGTGCTGAAACATCTGTACCTAACGCATATCAGTGTCAGTTTTTTCTACGTTCTAGTTGTCTATTTTATAAGGGATGACAAACTGCTGCATATTGCAAACACTCTTGAAATAATTCATTGTCGTTGATGTTACAGTTTGGCAATACGTTTATGAGAGATTCATGGCATTTTTGGATCTCAGGCAATGTAGGTACATCGTTTAAAAGAACCCATTTGAAGTCCAAAAGGGCATTAAAATGATCCGTCCACTGCTCAACGTATTGAGCACTGCTATCATAAAATTCACATATGGTTTCAGTGAACTTAATAATGTTTATGTCGCCCTCAGATTAAAGTTTGCTTAAAGCACTTCTTATAGCGAGAGGAATCTGGTTTTTTGTTTTTCTGTCAAATTCATTTTTAAATCATGAAGTGCTTCTCCAACCTTTGCATATATAACATGCTGCCCTTCTATCTTCAATACTACTGCATGAGAAGTTGATACTTGATTATATAAAAACATAAGGACTTCAGAACATGAGTTAAAAAAGACTTAATATTGTTGGGCATTTTGCTTCACTCAAAAAAATACGATTTTAGTGGTCTGTAGAGCTGTAAAACTCTCTCAATGGCTGACATCAAGGCCAACCATCTGCTACTGGTATATCCAAGTAATTGTTTGTACTCTACATCAAAAAACGTACAAAATTCTTTTAGGCTTCCTACAAGCACAGAATATATCTTGAAGTAATAAGAATTGTGAATGACACACTCTAGATCGACTAGTGATCAATCTGCTTCTGTCTTTATAGAATTATGCACTGTGTGTGCTGCTCATCCTGCACCGATTACATCACAACCAAACCAGTCCTTTAATTTGTGGAAAATATTGTTTGTTCCTCTTCGAGACTGTCCACCAAAGTTTATATTAGCACTGTCCCTGCAGAATGCTACAGGCTTATTATTCAAATTATATTCTGTGATGGATCGCATAGATAGTTTCACCAGGCTGTTCTTCCAACTGGAGAATTTTCACACATATGCCTTCGAGAGGCAAGAAGTATCGAACAAGTACAGGGAAGAGCTTTGTGTTTCCATCAGAAATAATAGTAATGCAGTTCACTTTTCCACATTTCTCGTTGCAGTTCACTTTTCCACATTTCTCGTTGCAGTTCATCACGACAGTGTGGAGCAAGCACGTTAACAACAATGGTTTCGCATTTTGAACGGCCACAAGTTACTTAGACTCGAAGCGCTTGTGTATTAGTTTAGACGTACAGTCACTTGAACGACAGCTATGGTTCTCTTGAACTCAATGGAAAGCCCATGTGCCTTCCGCTGCAGCTAGTGTAAGTTCGTGGTCACATGGAACAACTTGCCGAAAGAAGTCTGTCAAAGAAAGAAGTCTGTCAAACTTCTCGAATGTGCGGCACTGGTATCTGATTATTTGTGTTTGGCCGTTTTCAAGTGATACTCTATGTCGTACTTCCCTCGACGAGAAACAGAAAATCTCTCCTCCATATTTCGTGCAACGGACATCGTGGTCTGTTCTCCCTCTTTTTATTCTGAATGTAACCTGTGTTAAAAGCAAATAAATGACTGTATGAGGGTTCGTTTGCTTGAATTTGATTTGACCTGTCTACTATCTATGAATATGTACAGGAAGACAAATACTATGCAGGGGGCCTATCAGACTGCCTTTTTATTTATTTATTTTTAATGTAAAACAATAGTTCTGGTGAATATACATGCTTACGATTTCCTGTTTTTTTCTGCTTCGTAAGTGCTGAAACGAGCTACTTCAAAATACAGAAATTATGATCGTTGGTCAGTCGTGTAAGATAAACACACATTCTCGAAGACTTTAATTTAGATCTTTTTAACACGTTGACAGCCACGGCCAAAATGAGTGAACTGCTCCCAGAATCCATGTTAAACGGTTCATGCAGTTTGATTCGCCATTTCAGTTTAGTCCATCTGTCTCTGAATTTTTTTAAAAGTAATTATTGACGAGAAAGTAGAGCCTGCGAATTATCTCGTAGTCGGCGTAAAGAGTGTAAAGTTCAGCTCATTGTCAGATGCGCAATAACATCGTCTTACGCCGGCCGGAGTGGCCGAGCGATTCTAGGCGCTTCAGTCTGGAACCGCGAGACCGCTACGGTCGCAGGTTCGAATCCTGCCTCGGGCATGGATGTGTGTGACGTTCTTAGGTTAGTTAGGTTTAAGTAGTTCTAAGTTCTAGGGGACTGATGACCTCAGAAGTTAAGTCGCATAGTGCTCAGAGCCATTTGAACCATTTTTTCAATTATCATTCTATTGTTAAAAGTTGTCAGCTGTGCTCATTTTCTCATTGTTGACAATATGATTAATCTAACAATTTTTGCACTGTAGCTGCGTGGCGAAGTGTTGTTACTATAACAACTTGAATTTTGAATTTAATTTCATATTAAATGCTACTTACCAGTCCTGTATACGGAAATAAGTCTCTGTAATTCCAAATCACTTTTTTTTTAAGAAGTTCACCTGCGCGGGCTGTTAGAGAGAGAGAGAGAGAGAGAGAGAGAGAGAGAGAGAGAGAAGGGGCAATGCAGTGTGGCTGACAACGTGTTCTCGTGCAGAACTCACGCACTTAGGGTAGTGTATCTTCTCTGTGCCAAAGACTGTATTCTCGCAAGTGTTGGTATCACAGTTGATAGGCAGGTGCAGAACTAGCCGTGAGGGCGGTAGCTCTTTTTGAATGTTCTACGAGGGGCGTGTGAAAAGTCCGTGCAAAAATAAAAACTACTTACATGTTTGGGGTACCTTTTTTATTTTTCGCCATAGTCTCCTTTTAGACTTATACACTTCGTCCAACACTGTTCTAATTTGTTGATCCCTTCTGAATAATAGGAATTGTCCAAGTCTGCAAAATAGCTATTAGTTGCTGTAATCATCTCCTCGTTTGAATAAAATCTTTGTCCTGCCAGCCATTTCTTCAAATTGGGGAACAAATAATAGTCCGAGGGAGCCAAGTCTGGAGAATAGGGGGGATGTGAAACGAGTTGGAATCCTACTTCCATTAATTTTGCGACCACAACTGCTGCGGTGTGTGCTGTTGTACTGTCGTAATGGAAAAGGACTTCTTTGCGGTCCAATTGCAAGCGTTTCTCTTGCAGCTCGGTTTTCAAATGATCCAGTAACGATGAATAACATGCACCTGTAATAGTTTTACTCTTTTTCCAGATAGTCGATGAGGATTCAAATCCCAAAAGACAGTCGCCATAACCTTTCCGGTCGAAGGAATGGTCTTCGCCTTTTTTTGGTGAAGATTCTCCCTTGATAACCCATTGTTTTAGGTTGTTCTTTGGTCGCAGGAGTATAGTGATGTATCCATGTATCATCCACAGTGACGAAACGACGCTCCTGCAGATGCTTCCTGAACATCTGCAAACCATCCTTGCAACACTTCACACGATTCCGTTTTTGGTCAAGTGTGAGCGATCGCGGAACCCATCTTGTGGATAGCTTTCTCATGTCCAAATGTTTATGCAAAATATTATGCATCCGTTCATTCGAGATGCCCACAGCACTAGCAATCTCACGCACCTTAACTCTTCTGTCATCTGTCACCATATCATGGATTTTATCAATGATTTCTGGTGTCGTGACCTCCACAGGGCATCCAGAACATTTAGCGTCACTTGTGCCCACATGGCCACTCCGAACATTTTGAAACCACTTATAAACTGTTCTAATCGAAGGTGCCGAGTCACTGTAATGGTTCAAATCGCTCTGAGCACTATGGGACTTAACATCTGAGGTCATCAGTCCCCTAGAACTTAGAACTACTTAAACCTAACTAACCTAAGGACATCACACACATCCGTGCCCGAGGCAGGATTCGAACCTGCGACCGTAGCGGTCGCGCGGTTCCAGACTGAGCGCCTAGAACCGCTCAGCCACACCAGCCGGCTAGTCACTGTAATGTTTATCAAGCTTCTCTTTAGTCTCCTGAGGCGTTTTGCTTTTCATAAAGTAATGTTTAATCACCACACGAAATACTATTTCGTCCATTTTTTGACGATCACTCGACTTCCTTGATTCACACGAATGCCAAACACAAAGAAGTAGACCAATATGGCTGAAACTTGGTGTGCGTTCTTTCCAAACATGCTACTAACTAAACATGACCTCGATACGTGCCAGTGGTGCCATCTCCAGGACTTTTCAATCGCCCCTCGTACTGTATAGAAGAAAAAAAAATTCAGTGGTTCAAGAAGAGAAGGCAAAAAAAAAAAAAAAAAATCGGGCTAGGTCAAAAAATTCGGGAACCTGTGCTTTAAGAAATATTAACAAATCTTTGTTTCCATTACAATTTTTCGTCTAAAATGTTTATATAAAATTTTGTGTGCACTTTTCTCTTACTTTATTACAAGTGGGAAAAAAAAAATTCTGTTTCACCGCGTCCAGATGACTTACTATACTGTTCCTGACGCCCACAACCTGTAAATCGCACGTATTTGCTATGAATGTTTTTGTATTTGGCTTTATGCAGAAGCTCCTTTCCTACGAGTTAACTTGCTGTTGGCGCCAATGGTCAGCTCGTTCGTGCGAGAAAACTAGTAGTTTGCAGACAACGTGTTAAGCTCTACAATCTGGCACCTGATGTAGCTCTTATGAGTCGTTTTATCTAGCGTATTATCAGGGGAGCTAGCGTAAAACTTTCTTACTTAAAATTTAGCTGGTGAACCTTGAACTACTGTACAAACTTTCATGGAACATAGCCAAGAACCATTCTGATTAAACCAGCTATCAAATAAAAAAACTGCAGTAAAATCAGACCTTTTGTTTGGAAGTTATGATGCCACTGACACGCAAACACACTTTAAAATTGTAACGCCTCTCTGTTTCCGTCGCCGGTTAATAAGAAAAAATGCAGTAATAGTCTAGAGTTCTGGCATCCATGCATCACACTCAGTTGGAAGATCCCACTTCGATTTGCGTGGTTGTGTGATATATCACAATAGAAAAAATTTGTTACGCTGTAAGAGACGATCCATAGTAGTTGAGGGTTAATTAAAAGCAGAGTTACCACACTGTTTGACACGGAATTACGTTACCTGCCCCTCTTGAAGTAAGGAACTGAAAACACAGTGATGTTTGGGCGTTGCGAAGCTGGTTACAATCTGTACGCGCTACAATACTCACGCCAACAGAACAATCACGAAAGGGCTACCGCTAGGGAAATCCATCTGAGTAATACCAACTTCAGCGCAAGTATTATTGAAAGTCTCGAATACATCAGGAGGCAGGTCCTGTAAACGCATTCTATAATGTGGTATGTTAGGTTTGGGATGTTGTTGTTTTGTTGTTGTTGTGGTGGTCTTCAGTCCTGAGACTGGTTTGACGCAGCTCTCCATGCTACTCTATCCTGTGCAAGCTTCATCTCCCAGTACCTACAGCAACCTACCTCCTTCTGAATCTGCTTAGCGTATTCATCTCTTGGTCTCCCTCTACGATTTTTACTCTCCACACTGCCCTATAATACTGAATTGGTGATCCCTTGATGCCTCAGAACATGTCCCACCAACCGATCCCTTCTTCTAGTCAAGTTGTGCCACAAGCTCCTCTTCTCCCCAATTCTACTCAATACCTCCTCATTAGTTGTGTGATCTACCCATCTAATGTTCAGCATGTTTGGTTTGGGATATGATATGGAAATGACAGTGTAAAACAGTTTCACATTGCTAAAAATGTGAGAAGTTACATGTTGAAACATCCCATGACCAAGCCAGTCGGCACAGAGGGACAGGACTCCAAAAACCGGAACCGTCCCGGCCAAATCGGGACGTCTGGTCACTTTAAATACTGGCGACGGTTCAGTCCTTCCACCGTACTACAGTTTACAAGGCAAAACACCTGTATGGTATTTGTACTCAAAGGGACATAACTGATGCAGGTTATAATAAGAATCAAAGTGGTTGATTTGACCTAACGATGTTTGAATCCTGGTTTGGTGAAACTGTCTTGCCTTATGCCTGGCAATTAGAAGGACCGTAAGTGATTGTAGGTGACAATCTCTCGAGTCAACTGTCATATAACGTGATTAATCTGTGGCAGGAACAAGACATTAAATTTGTTTTTGTACCACCTAATTCTACTCATTTGTGTCAGCCACTTGATGTGGCCATTTTTTAGACCTTTAAAACTTGCTTGGAGGAATGCAATAGATGATTCGGAAAAGGAAGAATAGAGTGGTGCCAAAATCGGAATTTCCTGGGTTGTTGAAAAAAAAACCTTTGAAAATATAGGTATTATGTCCAAATCAAATGTAATATCAGGGTTCAGAAAAGCAGAAATTTTTCCTTTCCATCCCGATAAAGTCATTTAACAGATTCCAGAAGCAATCAATAACAATGCACATGGTACCAGCTCCCAGAAGTTTCTTGGGTAGCAGCCTTCAAAATGCAATTGAAACAGATTCACTCTAATGAACCGAAAGGAAAGCTGCACCAAGCAAAGAGTTTAGCATTAACTCCAGGAACAGGAATTATTGTTATCAGCGACTTCAAAGAAAATGATAGTGGTGGGCATGCAAGCAGTCCATATCCGAAACATCTAATAGTGATCCAGAACAGCACGAGTCAAATGAAAATGACGAAATGGACAAGGAGAAGGATAAAGCTTGGCATGAATTTAAAGAAAATGATTTCCCATAGTAAAGTTTCCTATGAAAAAAAGGTTCAGGTTTTTATTGGTAAACTTGAAAGCATCTCTAATGACACCTACGAAATGACATTTCTGAGAAATTAACTTTTTGGTTGTAATGTTTATTTTGTCTTTCCAGAAATGAACAATGGGACTGAGGTAGAAAGAACCCAAATTATTAATAAAGTTGTTCCAGAACATAGAAGGCGAGATAAATTTATTTTTGAAGGGATAGATGATTATGACACTGTGGAAATACTTTTAGTGTTGGTTATGACATACAATAACTAAAAATTAATATTTGTTTGTCAACTTTCGTAAATGCAAGTGTTTTTATAGCCAAAATATCAAGTTTAATGTGTTTGTAAAAATTTGTTTGGTCTACAAAATAGTAAAATTTTGTTGCAGATACATTAATATATTATTTAAAAACCAAAATAGTGATGGGATTCACTCCACTGGAAGTCTGATTCCGTTCCTGCATATAAAATACAATGGTGATCGGATTCGTCCCAACTGAGGAAGTGAAACCGATCAACAATTAACTTAAAATAATGACTGCAATTATAAACTAAAAGTAATGTAATACATGTACAGATCATTATCAAGGTTGTGAAATTAACATACTGAATTTTTACTCCGCTATCACAACAGTAAATGGACGAAATTTAAAAAAAAAAAACTGTCGTTTTTGATCGGGTTCAACTCATTTTACAGTACTAAGCTATCTTTTTTATTTTTAAATCATCTATGTTTGACAATATCTGTATTGCAAATAAAGATTTGTTAGGCGCTACAGTAGTTCTGTGGTATGCTCTGTCCAATAGAATTTATTACTTTGAGTTGTAATCCCACGTATTAACGCTGTCAGCCTCTTCTATCTGTTTGTCACCATACTTTACACATGTAATTGGGAGGGACCCTCTTAGAAGTTCTTAACTGCCTGTAGTTGTCATTTCAAAGCTTAGTGTCAAGGAACTGGCTAAGAACCATTTACTAACGTCCACGAAAATTTCAGTGATTGATCGTACTAAAACTATACTTGACTTGCTACTTATTACAATGTTTGTAGAATATCCAAACAAAACAAACTTGCCATCTACCAAGTGAGGTGGCGCAGTGGTTAGCACACTGGACTCGCATTCGGAAGGCCGACGGTTGAAACCCGTGTTCAGCCATCACGATTTAGCTTTCCCGTGATTTTCCTATATTGCTTCAGGCAACTGCCGGGATGGTTCTTCCACATCATTCCCTAATCTGATGGGACTGATGAACTCGCTGCTTGGTCCCCTCCCCCGTCAACCAACCAATCAACCAGCTTGGCATCTTTTATAGTTGTGTTACTGATGAAAGGTCATTAATATACAGGTCATTAATATACACAGTAAATAGCAAAAGGTCCCAAGATGGATACTTGTGGGACATGACATAATTTGTTCCCAGTTGGGTGATGACTTGTAACTTAACACAGAGTTGTTCCTATTGACAGGTTTGTTTCCTGTCGGAGAGATAGGATTTTGTACCATTTTGCGGCATTTCCTCTCAAATCATAATATTCTAATTTATTTAAAAGTGTACTGTGGTTTATAAGTCTTTGACAGACCACAAAACATAGGGTACCGTTGACTTGCAATTTATTGTGTAACGAGTTAATTGCGTTCTCGCTATACGTGTAAACTGTCTTCTCAATATCAGAACCCATAAAAAATTGAAAATGTGATTTTGACAATATATTATTATTTTGTAATCAGATGCTTAAAAAACTGCTTGTATGTTACCTTTTTTAAAATTTTGAGAACGATGGAAAAAATGAAATTGGACAGAACATTCATGGTATTTCTTTATTTCATACTCGTGGCTATTGCTTCGGAAGTTTTTTATCCCGATGAAGACAGATCGGTAAACTTACACAATATTTCATATGTTCTGGGATAGTAGAAAACTTATAACAATCAGAAGATTTTCCGAAACGTTGGAGAGCCTGCTAATATTTTTCCTGCCACTGCAAACTTCACTGATATATGATGCACTTGACAGTCAGAACGGGTCGCGTTGCACACAGAAAAATAATAAATGCCTTCCAGGTATGGATGCAACCGATACATCGATGTTTCGAAAACACCGAGATTTCGTCCATAAACATCGAGGTTATAATCACCCCTATGTATAGCGAAAAAGGTCCAAAAACGTAGACATAGCTCAACAATGAATCTTTAATTTCGTTTGTGAATGGTCAGACGTTGACACATAGTCTCGTAATTCGTGCAGTGCTACATTTACTGCTGTTCTCGTGACTTGAAGTATTAGGTAAGTAAAATACGAAGCTTAAATACTATCAGTTAGTTCAAATGTTCACAACTGAATCATGCGCTACAATCACTGTATATAATGTAAGTGCTTCTCACTGTCGATTGTCACTTAAATTCGCGTGCTTGTGCGCCATATTTTATGACATTACGATGACGTTATGAGTATCAGTAAACGAAACTGTCGATTAGTTGGCAGAAAAATTTATACATGTCTGTCGAATTTTAGTAGCATTTTATTTGAAGGGATGGAAATTTTTAGGTAACAGATCATAAGCGTACCTGGATTTAATTTGGAGAAAGGGATAAGACGTTTCAGCACATGGTTATCTTAAAAATACAAAATTAAACGTTTGTGGTTATTACTATTCATTTACTAAACAAGTATCCACTGCTCAGCGGAACGTTAGATGTTTATGAACTGACAGAGCACTATATATCGCCGTGCATCACTGAAGAACTGAATGATATTTTCTCCGAATGTAGTATTTCAACTGAAAAAGTTTGATACCATCACCGATAATTATAGCATTGTTATGAAAGTCAGCCAGGACATGTTTGCCGAAAAAAAAGATTGTCCTTTTTTTACCCAAACCATTAACTTTATCATAACTAAATCCATTGATGAAGCAAAATACTCCACTGAAACGAGAAGTAAGGTCTGAGATATTGTCAAACCCATCAAAAAATTAGCGTCAATGCAATGCGATTTGCAGAAAAGACAGAGACGGGAATGAAATTAGGCTAGATTAAAAAAAGATAGATATTCGCATACAATGGAATTCGTGTTTGTGTACGTTAGAACGATTAGTGGAGCGATACTACTTAAAGCTCCCCCAATAGTTTATAGCAGCGAGTTAGTGTGTCACAGAAATGGCGGAATTCCTATGACCATTTGATTTGAAAAATTAGCAGACGAAATTTCAGGGGACACTTATGATACAGGAAGTAAAGTGATCCCGTTAGTCAGCTGCGTTCGGGATGCAGTCGAAAATATGAAACCTAGAAATAAAAAGACTGTTCACTTTGAAAACTAAATAAAGAAAGAACCAGCAAGAGGGTTCGACAACTTAGAAAATTGCGCCTTCAGGCAGTTTCAACAACTCTTCATCTTAGATTCAAGTTTATTCACTGCAAAGATATCCTTGCTAAATCAAAGGTAATTAGTTACTTCAATAAATACGTACAGGAATTTAATGTGCATACCATGAACAATGACATCCGATGATTTTGATAAAAAAGTTCCCAAGTTTGATATTTTCAAATATCCCGAGCAGTTGGTACACAAAAACTTGAGAAATATGTCATGACATATGCTGGAAACAATAGTGAAACTTAGGTACAGATGTATCTGTCGTTTCCTGAAACCCCAGTAAAGAGAGATCCTATTAAAATTTGTGAGGAAATGAAGTCACTTTTCCCAAAATTTGCAAAAGCTGCTTGCACAGGTGTATCATATATCTATCCATTGTCGCCACATATGTTATTGACATATTTTTTATTTATTTATTGCAAGTTCCATTGGTCGCAGTAGCAAGGAGTTGCTAGGATATAGAATGAGTCAGTATTAGCACAATATTTACAATACAGTAGAGCACAATATGATTGCTTCCTGAAAAAACTCGTATCAATTAATGTTGCAACATAATACATGAACAGAAATAATTATATTTATGTATACCTTATGAGTCATTCGTATTATGAATAGTTTACATTTATGCTTGCATTAAATGGCTCATTCATCTAGACAATAAATGGCTCATTCATCTATACAATAAAAAGCTATATAAATTCTTGCTCATTTGCACCAAAAAATCACTAACCGAATAGAATTAACAGTGTATCAGGTACTCCTTCAATTTACTCTTGAATTTTGGTGTATCAAGAGCAAGACTTTTGATGTTTGTAGGTAGAGTATTGTGAACTTTGATGTCCCAATAGTTTACTCTTTTCTGTACAAGGGTAAAGTTTGACTGGTTACTATTTAAGTCCTCTTTTGACCTTGTTCGTTTTGAAGATAGATTGATTTGTGTTAATGAAACGTGCAAAAGAGAAGATATACTGAGATGTCATCATAAAAACTTGGTGTTTCCGTATCAGAGCGTCTTGGATGCACACCACTTATGATGCATATAGCTCTCTTTCGAGTGAAGAATTTTTTTCAAGGGCTTGTTACCGCATAAGATATAGCCATAAGACAACAGTGCATGAAATATCCATAGCAGGCAGCTCTGATGGCATTCTTGTGTGTAGATGACGAGCGCTTGTTCTTGAAGGCCAGGGCAGCCATCATCCAGGAAAGAAACACACTTATAGGGACTAAATTACCGGAGTTTCTTTCCCTTAATTTTGTATCAGAATGGTGAAATTCAAAGACATAAATTGTTTTAAGGATAAAAATGATTTTTTTTTACAAGAACCACTTTATTTAGTTTCGTAATCTGATTTAGATGAAGATAGTAAATGATTGCATGAGCAAGTATCACAGCGCCTAATGTTAGATGTTACGAAAGGCAGGTAGATGTACATAGGTTATGAAGAAACTAATGACTATTTCCAGTTCCATTGTGTTTTAAAACCTATCTGATCATACAACTTACATTCTTTTGTAATACTACTTAAAAATAAAATAATTTTGGCGTACTTTTTCGAACGTTTCTAAAATATCTAGAAACATAGAAAAAACATAGATGTATCGTTATTAAGAGCAATGTTTTTTTTAACATCGATACTTTTCTGGTGAACATCGATGTCACAATATGGATGGTTTTAAGAACGATGTTGCAAACCTGCTTGCAGGGAAGTACACAAGGCGGTAATTGTTTTTCCCCAGATTGTGATATGGCCGTTCTTCACTAGTGTTGTCGACAACACTACGTAAACAGTATCTAAATAACAGACATAAGATATACAAATTAACGGTGACGTTTTGTTTGCAAATTTCACAAAAATGTTGCAGCAATATTTTGATTGTCTGCAGGGACAACCGAGAACCCTTGTCTCTGGGCAAAATATTGATGCGCGAATGTAATTTCTGCAGCGGTTAGGCCAGCAACATCAATTATTAACCAGCGATCACATATCAGTTTCAGGTACGTATTTACTTCGCGTACCAGACCGAAGCATTATTATAGATTAACTTACTCAAAATAGACAATTTCAGCAATGTTCCAGAGTCCATAGGTAAAAAGTTATTGTACCTCAGAAAATAGATGCCTATATACTCAATATTTCTTGTAGTACATAATGAAAAAAAAACTATTCCGGATTCCGGGTTGGAGGGGCGGCAAGAGTTCCCTCTCACAGTTAGACTGTGTCACTGTTGCGCCCTACCCCTCAACCCCTCGAGGACGCCTATGATGGCTGTGCCAGTAACTCACCAAGACATGCATATTCGTCCAGTTTTCATTTTGGAACATGCACTTTTCTTAAATTTATAGACTATTTCGTCTCTCCTTTCCTATTCGAAGACTCATACGACACAGTAGTACAGTAGTATGAGTGGAGCCTTTTTATCCTATTTTTAGCTCACGCCAAGTCAACCTCGAATCTGGAGCTCAGGATGTCGCAACTCAAACTTTTATTCAAATAATCTTTAAAAGCGGAGATCCATGTACACAGAAAAGAAAGAACTGCATGTAGACTACTTCGAAAACGTGGGGGGCAAGCCGATAGCCAAATTCGACCCCGTACTTACACGTCATGCGAAAAGTCCCTATTTTCGCTTTCAAAATCCCTACGGATAGAAAAAATTCTAGGCTGACTATAAAAGAAGTACACAAACGATCGGTTACTGTTTTCAAACAAAATATTCACAGTATTATTTGGGAAGCTTACTGCGGTTGGTCTCTATGTCACGTGCGACAGCACATAATTTTGTGCTTCCTATTAAAGGCGCCAACAGGTCGGCGAAATGGAGTCTGTCATTCGGAAATGAGGCACTATTTCCACTTATTCTCCGTTGGAGGTGTCGGAAAAAAGAATCATGTTTAGTTTTAATTTTATTGTCTGTTCTTTTTATCTAAATCTTTGGGCCACCGGATGCTTCGGAAAGTACAGCGATCCTGGTATGGGTGCAGCGGGGAGTGGAAGTTAACCTTGCAAATGCAAATTTTTATTTCTTCAGATGACTAGTTTCGGGGTTTTACAAAGCCCCAATCTTCACATTATTATATTGAAAAACCCTGGGACGAGAATTTGAGGAAATACAAAGTTGCATCTAAAACTGACCATTTTTGTATAATGGTAAAACGAAACAGGTGCAGGATAAGTGCTGAAACCAGTGCTGTCAAGTTAAAAATGTTCTTCAGCTGTAATAACATACGCAGCTCGTGATTCTTACCAAACACTTGTAGTGATTGAAATGACGCACAGAAATATCAATGTTTCTTAAAAGCGCGTTACAGAGACGCTCATGCACATCAGTGGTAGTCTGTTAGTCTCCTTACGTGAGGTAAATATCAAAGCAACAGCTGCTTTTTGTAGACTATTTTATTTTTTCACACCACACGTTTCGAGTCCCATTGCGCATCTTACGCATTCCACTAACGTACAGCTTGGTGAAATAGAGAGATACGTAATATTGTGCCACGCTGTTCCAGATACCGTTGGTTGGAAGCAGGTACTAGCTGTACGAAGCCTTCCGAATTCTGTCGATGAGTTGCGGTCATTAACAGGGGGCAGGGGCTCTAAATAATTGAAACAATCATTAATTTATATCTTGAATATACAATGCAAAATAAAAACTACATTATGCCACTGCCGTTCGCGGTTATTTAAAGGACGCTTTCGAAAGAAAAGCGATTGGTCAAAGGGCAGATATTGACATGACTCCAGGTTCATCAGATATCATGTCCATGGATTTTTTTCCAATGGGGTGTCGGCAAGGGCTTTATTATCAAAAGCCTCGGACCACTGCTGAACTGAGAAACTATATGTACGATGCATTTCATGATTTGGTCAGTGACACCACAGACCATAGAATATGTAACAGTGTTCCAAAAATACTTCAAAGATGTATTAATGAAGACGGAAAACAGTTTGAACATAAAAAATAACTGTAAGTATTGCTTGAATTTCTAATGAAACGTAAATTCAATCATTTGTTTCAGTCAGTGTCCAGTGACTTTTGCGACACCCTTTATTTTGTAATTTTCATTCTCGACAAAATGTCCCTGCTCTTGCAGATGGATCGAAAATCCGTCCCTACATTTTGGAAAAAATGGACATGCCTCTACTATTGGCACTCTGTCAACTGCACACTTACAGTGCACTGTGCATTATGTTGCATTCATTGTTGTATTCAGTTGGAGGCTGATAGTGTCGTGTTTGCGTTTACTGTGATCTGTAGTTGTTTGGCAACGACTCGTGAACAGGGCAACATTATTTGTCTATCATTCGTTATAATTGCTAGTGTTAGCTTTTGTTCTTTTTAAGGAAGAAGTAAACTAGCCAATACTATTAGCAACATCAAGAAGATAAGAGATACACACAATAAGAAGTGAACTACCGGTATTGTATGAAAAAAGCAAGATGTTCACGCTAAAAGACTTGGCAAATATTTTTATAAGCGTGAAAATGTAAATCTGAAACAGCCGATCGATAACAGTAGCAAAAACTCTCCGGCCTTGGTTATCATCAGACACATACATCGCAACAAAAGTAACCCTCGAGTGATTGCATAGTTAATTGTTTTGACCTGAATTCCTGTTACTCATTGTTGGACTGCTGGCGGTTCTACTTACACTACATGATCAAAATTATCCGGACACCCTCAAAATCATACGTTTTTCATATTAGGTGCATTGTGCTGCACTTCAACAGATTCAGAAGGAGAGCTGAAACTACAGAAGAAAAAGTGGGTTGATGAAAATAAAAGATCTGAAACAGCAACTGAAGATTTAAAGAACTGTGGCAAGCCGTTTTTCCCAAATGAATATGTTTTACTCCAAATATTTGGGTCTATTACTGTCACAGCAAGCACTCCTGAACAAAGTTTCTCTATTTCGAAACGAATAAAGGCTTATTTGCATAACCCAATGGGGCGGGTGAGACTAAATGGATTGGCTCTTGCAAATATCCATTAAGAAAGACATATGGACATTGAAAATATCATTGACATATTCAGTAAAAAGAAACAGAGATGAATGAGCATGACAAATTGGCAGAATACAGAAATAACCAGTGGATTTCGTTATAAATTTTTTTATATTCATGTCAATTTCAAGTTTTTACATTCATGTCACCCTCTGTGTCCACAAAATTAATGAAAACTTATTTGTTGTAAGTTGACGTTTTTTTATGGTTTATGTAATTTATAAAATCTCCCATGTTAAAACAATTTTTTTTTACCCTGAACTCCAAAACAGTCACCAAAAACTACTTTAAGCTTAAGCAACACCAAATTTTATCAATTTGTCGGCGGAGGACACTCTTTCTGTTAAGCGATATTCCATTTCCCCAAACCCCCTTCTCCGCATTACCCCCCCCCCCCCCCCTTCCCCCTTGACCATCGTCTAGAGTCACCTCTGGTAGGAAGAACAAATACAAGGTAGCGATCACATCAGTGAATCAGAAATAGGACCGGGTGCTTTAGAGGGAAATGAAGATATACATTTTGAAGAAGAGGGAATGCAACAACATGAGGAAGAGGATATTGATGACTACGATTTTGATTTTATTTGTGAGTCTTTTGTTGGTAAAGATGGTAAAACTAAGTGGTCTGAGGACAGTGTTATAACCTAAACAGCAAAAATGCCCTCAAAAATATAATGAAGATCTTTACTGGTCCAAAAAGGCCTGCTAAGGGCATAGCAAAGCAAGTGATGACATTCAGCAAGATTATTAATGAGGACATGATTGATCCACTTGTGGAATACACTAACTTGAGCATTAGAAATCTGATGTCACAAAACAACTGCTCTAGAGAGAGGGATGTAAAGGAGATCTCGAAGGTAGAAATCTGTGCTCTTATTGGAACCCTTATTAAAATTAGCTTGAAGGGTGGGAATAAAACAAATGTTGAAGAACTTTGAAGTAATGATGGCACTGACATGATAATTATCTGAGGTGCATGTCATGCAAACGGTTCTTATTTCTCCTGATATATGTGAGATTTGATGGTAAAGTGACAAGAACACCAAAGTTGTGAGAAAGATAAATTAGCAGTGATCAGGTCATATTTGGATAAATTTGTTACAAAATTTTAAGGAAAGCTATACTGGTAGTTTGGGAGAGTTTGCAACCATAGACGACATGCTGACATCTTTTGTACAAAGAGGTTTGTTTGTTCACTGTATGCCAAACAAAATAGCCAAATATGGCATGAAATTCTTTGTTATTTGCAATACCAAAACATTCTACATAGCATCAGTTGCATTATGTTGTGGAACATAATCAGATGCCTTTACAAGGTGTCAAATAAAGCATATGATATTGTGCATCGACTGGCACAAACTCTGAATGCATCCAATTGGAACATTATTTTTGATAATTGGTATACTAGTTATACATTAACAATCTCACTATTGCAGAAACAAATCACTTACACTTGAAAACTGTAAAAAAATAAAAGAATAAAAGTAACAACTAAAACCTCCTGAGCTCCTACTGCTGAAATCCTGGAACATTTGGTCTTCACTGTTTGGATACCAGAAAGATATCACAATGGTGTCATATGTACAAAAAAAAAAAGTTTCTCTTCTAAATGACAGATGTATGATATCTGTACAGTGTTTGGTTCTTGTGCAATAAATAATTGAAAGTATTCCTGGACTTTATGTACACCCTGTATTTCTGGCACATTATGAACTGCAAGAACCTCGACAACTGGAAGAGCCTCTAACAAAAGAGAAGAGTTGTTGCATTTTGTATGGCAGAAAAAAGAATGTTGTTATCATGATTCGTTGTTGTTGTCAGTGTATGATGTTTGTGCGTGAAAAGTATTCTTCCATTGTCCATGAAAAGTAGGCATGTAACACTGTGGATGAGATAGAGGAACAGAATGATTCAAATTTGTGTATACATAATAACAATAACACTACATCTAGTAAATAACCTGAATATGAAACAATAAATGCTGTAGAAGTAATATGCACTGCGGAATAGGCACTGCTACTAATCTATTGATAAATAAGAGTAGGATATTTTTATTAGATTTTGTAACTACCTATTAAGAAGAAATAAAGTTCAGATATTAAACTATATATTTATGTATGTAAAAAAGCAAAGCAAAGGTATTTTTTTTTCAATACCAAGGATATTAAGGCAATATTTTCCATTCCTCTAAAGAACATGATGTCTGGTTGAAAGATTCAACCAAGTGACCGCTGATGTTTCAAAAACTGACACAACTGCCTGAGAGTTAATCTAAAACCAACCATGTGATAATTTAGAAACAATGCCCACTATAATATTTATTAGTTCTTGTGCAGGAAATAAGATGTGTATGGGGGGGGGGATGAGAAGGTACCATCCAGTGTTATTGTTGTTGTTGTTATTATTGTTGTTAGCTGTTAGTTGCACAGTGCAGCTAGTGTTCAGTGTATGGAGAAAATATTTTTGCATCAATTTCTATGTAGCACTAATGATTCAACTTTCATCCAGAGTTTCAGAATTTTAAATGGTTAATGGAACCTAGTAATTAATGCTAAAATATATTCAGACCTCCAGCACAGGTGTACCAAGGTAACATGGACAACAGCACCCAGAGCAAACTTCAAATTTGCATCTTCTCCATGCTGTTTAATCTTTCTTGCTGCATAGCCTATTTATATGTTGGTTGAGATTTTGTCTGATACAGTTCAAAACATGGAACAACAAAGTCCAAAGTCACATTACCTGCAACAAAAATTTGATTACTTTTTTTGGGGCTTAATTGGTAATCAGTGCAAAGCAGTTATAAACAAAACAGTAAATGCAAAATATACTCTTCAGACACAACAGATAGAGTTGACGTCTTTGCACTTACTGACTTCTCTGATGTGGTGGATGTTGCTGGATTTAGGAAAATACCATTTTTTTATTTCAAGATATACAGTCCTGGGGGTTAAGGAATTATTTATCAAATTGGATAGGATCAAGGAAACAATTGGTGTAGCAGTGTGATATATGATGGAGCAGGAACAGGTGAAGCAGGTGGGAGAGAAGGTGTTAAGGTTGTGAAGGAGTGAGGACAAGGAGCCTTAATCCTGAGTCCAGATGATGAATCTGTATCTTCATGATCTGGACTCAGGGTCAAGACTCCCATCCTCACTCCTTCACAACCTCAACACCTTCTTTCCCATCTGATTCACCTAGTTTTCCCTAGCTCAGTATTCTGCTTTGCTGGATGTTATTGTCCCCTCTGATGGCTCCAGCTGCACCTCTGTTCACTGTAAACTTACCAACCACCAACAGTGCCTGCATTTTGACAGCTGCCATCCCTTTCACACCAAAAAGTCTCTCCCATACAGACTGGCCACCTGGGGATGGCACATCTGTAGTGACAAAAATTCCTTTGCCCAGTATGCCAAAGGTTTCACTGAGGCCTTCACAGACAGGCACTATGTCCCAGACCTAGTCCGCAAAACATTTCCCCTGCCGTAGTCCTACACACCCCCAATCCTCGCGTCACCACCCGAGAAACAACTACAAGTGAGTGCCCCATTCGTAACCAAATACCACTCGGGACTGGAACCACTGAGCCACATCCTTCATCAGGTGTGTACGTATCATCGTGCCCTGAAATGAAGGACATCCTAATGAAGATCATCCACACCCCAACTAAAGCAGTGTTCATAGTCCACCCAACCTCCACATCATTTTAGTCCATCACTGTGACACTCCCAGTTCTAGTCCCTAACCACAGGGATTGTATACCTGTGGAAGACCTAGGTGTAAGATCTACCCGTTCCACCCATCCAGAAATTCCTATTCCAGTTCTGTCACAGGCTTATTCTGCCCTATCAGAGGCAGGGCGACCTGCAAAAGCAGCCATGTCATATGCCAGCTCTGCTGCAATAATTTCACAGCCTTTTATGTTGGTATGACTACCAACCAGCGGTACACTAGGATGAACAGCCACTGCCAAGCTGTAGCTGAGACCAAAGTAGACTACCCTGTGGCATAATGTGCAGCTGAACATGATATGCTGAATTTCAATCGCTGCTTCACAACCTGGGCCATCTGGATCCTTCCTTATATACCACCAGCTTCACTGAATCATGTAGATAGGAGCTGTCCTTACAACACATTCTCTGTTCCCAAAATTATTCTGGTCTCAAACTAAGATAAGCTACTGTTGTCAGCTGCTCCACCCAACTGTTTCTGCCCCTTCTGTCCTATCACTTTCTTCCCAATTCACGTCCCCTGACCCTCATTGTATGCTGCTCACTACCCATGCATCCACCAGTCTTCTCTGATTCTCTCCTTTTCCGCTCTCCATTTCTTCCCTCTCCTCTTTCCCACAGCCTCCTGTTGCTGCCCCTGGCAGCCTAGTCCCTGTACACTCTGCTAGACAGTACTATTCTCTTCCTCCCTCCATCCCACCACCCCACCACCCCACTATCGCTCCCCCTTTCCTGCCCCACTCCAGATTGTTGCTTTCATTTAATATGACAGTTGTAGTTTGGCTACAGGGGTTGGAGACAGCAGTCGAGCGAGCGCGCATGCAAGCGCGCGCGCTTGCGTGTGCGTGTGTGTGCGCGCGCGCTTGCGTGTGCGTGTGTGTGCGCGCGCGCTTGCGTGTGCGTGTGTGTGCGCGCGCGCTTGCGTGTGCGTGTGTGTGCGCGCGCGCTTGCGTGTGCGTGTGTGTGCGCGCGCGCTTGCGTGTGCGTGTGTGTGTGTGTGTGTGTGTGTGTGTGTGTGTGTGTGTGTGTGTGTGTGTGTGTATGTAAATTCATTGTAATTTACGAGATGTTACTCATTGGCCCTTGAAAATCCAATGACATGTGGAACCCCACCTCCAAGCTGTGAGGGTAGGGCAGGCCAATCCAATATTTCATAACTTATAATTGGAAACCAGATTCGCAACATTGTACTCCTCTGACATATCGAACAGGGGCTACTCGGTGCCCTGCTGTGGCTGTGGCTCAAGGTGAATGCTACTTTACTTTTTGTATTAGTGTTGGAAAAATAGTACCGCCAATATCAGTACACCTGGTGTTTCACTTTTCAAAAGAGCATACACAGGACAAAAGCATACCTGTGGGAATATCAGCAGACATTTCTGAAGCTGCCGCCCGTGTCTTCATGACCTGTTGACACTTGCTGGTACACTTTATCTTTTAAATATACCCACAGAAAAAAAAACCGGTGATGTCAAATCCAGTGATGTTGTGGGCCAATTAATAGGGCCACCTCTACTGCTCCACCGACCAGTGTAAGCACGGTCTAATACCTCCCGTGCTTCAGTTGCATAATGTGCTGGACAACCATCATGCTGCAGCCACATACGTTATCGAAAGTCCTGGGAAACATCCTGCAGCAGTCCCAGTAGTTTCCGTTCCAAAAATGCTCGATATTTGTTTCTATTCACTGTGCCATCTATAAGCTATGGACCAATGACTTTGTTCTCCATGATGCCACAGCATATGTAAACCGACCGAAGACATTGATGGTCAGCTTACTGAACCAGTGGGGATTGTCTATATTCCAGTAGTGCATGTTCTGCACTTCAAAATGCTATCCAGTTATGGAAATTGGTACCATGAAATTTTTGCTGCAGTTACATGCGGTGTGGATGATACTTATGAGGTTGCAATGTCGTGACAATACTGCCTATGAACGTACCGGAATCACGGCATAATTGACAGGTACTTACCCTTGGGTTATGGTGTACTACCGCTAGTACAATTATTTCATTAGCTTCTCCTGTAACACGTTTGCTTTGTTTCCTTTTGCCGGTCTGTACACTGCCATCAGACATAAAGGCGTTCACAACCTCAAAAAAGAACGGATGAGAGTTAGCTTTCTGTGGAAAGTGCTTGGTGTACAAGGCAACAGCAGGCTCAACATTTCTCCTATATTCTCCATAAATCAGGATCAATTCAGGTTTTTTTTAGTGGTTGCAACATTCATTGTCCACTTGCATATCTATTCTTCAGATGACAGGTAGCTGTGCGGGCAATAAACTCTGTGCAAGTATTGTAATATTTAGAGCTGCTATCTGTTCTACGTCTACATGATATGTGGGCTCTAGTCACAGTCTACTGCCTGTTATGATATGTCATAATTCTCTACATGGTCATGATGGTGCATTGAATAGTCTACTGTTCGATATGTCGGAGGAATTCAGTGTTGTGAGTGGGGTTTCCAAATAAAAGCTATGAAATACTGGCCTGGTCTACCCTTGCATCACAGAGGTGGGGTCCAATGTGCCTTTTGGTATTCAAGGGCCGTTCAGTAACATGTCATAAATTATGATTGTATACCCGTTTCTAAAAGTATGTAGATTTTGCCAAAGAACTGTAATCTGCAATAAAAACGGGGTTCCCGTAAAAGATTACAAAATTGCCCCCCTCCCCCGCCAGCACCCATGCACGGAATTGGGTGAGGGGTCAAGTGTAGTATCATTGTATGGACCCTTCTGAGGCATACAAATTGGAATTATAACTTTCTTTGGTCCAATATTAGTTCTTGAAATATTTCAATGCCTTTAGTTAAAATGAAAACCCTGTATAAGACGATCTTAGTGATATTAATGATTGAGCTGTTTGCTGTGAACCATTTGTAAATCTGTTCCATTATTATCCTGGCTGCAACATGTGTGGATGTGTTTGGATCTTTTATCGGTGTGCTTGTATTGTTGACAGATGTGTCAGGTTTTGAGGACACTTTCAATTTTCTTGTTTGTGGAACAATTTCATTCTAGAGTACAGCAACCAGTTTGAGACAGTGGCAAATGTATAGGGGAAAAAAGAATCAGATTACTGTGTGAATGAAATAATGCTGTTTGTGTCTATCAAACATGACATTATTTTACACCATGTACTGAAAAGATTTTTCATTACAGAATTTACAGAAAGATAACCATCAAAATCCAGTGCAATAACTTTTTAATAATAAGAAAAGGAAATGATATATGGAGCTGTTTATATGTGTTAATTAAACTTGTTTCCATGAGGCAATAGCAATCTCTGACAAATGATGAAGCTCTCTAATGGAAGTTAATTGTTCTCCGTAACGAGAGAGAGAGAGAGAGAGAGAGAGAGAGAGAGAGAGAGAGAGAGAGAGAGAGAGAATTTACTGTCATACTGTTCATTAATGCAGTTACCAAAAATGCTGTACTGCTATATAGGAAGTAGAAAAAACTATAGACATGTGACCAAATTTATAAATAGCATAGGTGTGTGTGCAGTTAAAGATCTCAGATATTTAATTAAGTAAAATCTTTCAGACAGTGATCATAATTAACTCTTTCCCTCAGGGTGTTAAAATGGGCAGACCGGCTTGGGGATGAACTATGGAGACTAACTACATCAGTAACAAGAGCACATGATATTCGAACTGTAAGTATTGTCCACAATTTCTTAAGTTCCTATAATTTTGATGTCCGATATATGACTTCTAATGGTTCAACTTTTTTTCAGAGATACAAATACTTGAATGCAAGTGTCAAGGAGAGAAGTGGTGCTGAACTTCTTAAAGCTATGATTGAGAATGTTGAGCGAATGCTCAAGTCAAAAATTGTTTCTGTCAAGGTTAGTGAATTATTGAATTTTGGTGTATTAAATAAATTTGGAAGCTGCAGTTAGTTTGCTGTTTTCATCAGCCTGTTTCAGTGTCTACTATTTCAATACAGTGTATTTACCTTTTCATAAAAAAGGCTACATACACCAAACAATGTAAAGTCAGGATGGAATAACATCAATATGGAAAGGACAGATTACTACTCACCATATAGAGGAGACATTGAGTTACAGTCAAACAATGAAACAGACCGCAAAAATATTAAATATTTTGGACTAAGTTCTTCTGCAGTAAAAATCCCATACACATTCACACAAGCACAACTCACACACAGATGGCAATTGTGCCCGGGCCTAGAGCTGACTGTGACTGATTATGGCAGAGCAGCAGTTGGGGGTGGCTAGTGGGGTAAGGAAAACATATGAGGTCGGAAGGGGGAAGGATAACGGGGCAGTGGTGAGGGAAGATGCTTGTGCTTCCTGGCAGAGCGTGCCTTGGTGGAGACCAAATAAGGCTGTTAGATGCAGTGTCAAAAGGTTGTGCTGGGAGGTGGAGTGGGGTGGGGAGTTGGAGGGGAGAGAGGAGAAAAGTAGGGAAGGGAAAATGACTTATAGGTGTGTGGACTAGAGATGGGGGATCCGCTCTTGAACTAATGCATAGAGTTGCATCTTTCAAAGGAGTGAACAATCAGTGATTCAGAAAAAAAGAACGGTAGCTCCAAACGTTTCCCACGGCAGAGAGAGAGAGAGAGAGAGAGAGAGAGAGAGAGAGAGAGAGAGAGAGAGAGAGAGAGAGAGACGGAGCATATCAGCAGCGCCTCTGCTGGTCAGAGCACAGTGCACGCCACACAACACAGCCAGCGCCGGCCTCTGCCCTGCTTCTACCTTGGCTGCCTGCATTGTGCAGTGCCCCATTGGATTTTGTGTTTCACATATGCCGTGCCGTCTCTGTGCGTCGTCTGCCGCCTGCAGTGTCTGGCGCAGCGTAACTTCGCATCGCACTCTGTCGGCGATCGTTTCAGTCGCACGTCCTGCCCTCTGGGCAGTTGATGCGAGCAACAGGACAGAGAGCCACCTAGCGGATAACATAGGAACTACTTGCAACAACCTGCTCGCAAGGGAACGGACGATTTGTCTCGGAGCGGGTGAGTTCACCGCTCCCCCCCCCACCCTCGGAACTCGTCCGCTCAACGCTCGCCCCACCGTCTCGACTCTAGCCAGAGCGTTGAGAAAAGCGACTCAGGTGTCACTCTGGTCTCTGCGGTCTCAGCTCACGCAGTAATACAGCTCGCGGCTCGACCTGCTCGACTCAGCGCCTCTGCATCAGAGTTCGTCTCTACTGGATATTGTTCTTCGTAGTAATACCGCTATGTATATTACATTATTATGTTATGTATACATCAATTGTTTTTATTTTATTTTTCTTTGTTTAAACTGATTAGATTAGGTCCCTGACGACTCCTCTTACTATAGGATTTTTATTATGGACACTCGAATTTACGCTTTAATTACGAGCGAACCGATAAACATATCGCAAAATGTGATACACCAATATTTTCCTTGTTTTATTCTGCGTAAGGCTATATGCAGCACTTTCGTTTTACAGTCAAATTTATATATTTTTTTCTTATTCTGGTACGGATTTTGCGATTTTAGGCGTCTTCGGAAGGAAATGTTCACTTTAAAAATATATGGCTTGCGATGTATTTGTATGAGGTTAATGAAATTTTAATACATTATAGCCAAATATATTGTTAATGTAAATCTCAAGTTACAACATTTTCCGATCACCCAAAAAACCACGATAGTGCAAAATAAATCAATAATCCAAAACTTTGTCATATCGTGGAAATTTCAATAAACAATACAAAATTCTTACTCATTATCTGTGTTACTTCAAAATAGGATCAAATAAGATCAAAATACAGGTATAGTACTGGAATAAACCAAGTTTAAAGGGCAATGTGCCTTCCATTTATTTTCTATTGTAAATGAGTGGTGAGTCATGAAAAAGAGCTAATTCATTTCAGGGAGTGAACAGTTCTGATCCAATCTCTGAAAAGAACAGTTTTGCCCATCTCTAGTGTGGACAGGGTATATGATGTATGTAGTAGCAAAGTGGGATCAGGGAAGAGGATAGGTAGCTGGTAGACAGGGATCAACAAAAGTTTAAGACAGGGGAGTTATGAGAGAGTTATAAGAGAGTTCAGAGCTGTGAATTTCAGAAAAGCTGGTGTTAGGTGAAGAAATCCAGGTGGCACAGGCTGTGAAGCAGTCATTAAAGTGAAGCACATCATGTTGGGCTACGTGTTCAGCAACTGGATGGTCCAGCTATCTCTCGGTCACAGTTTAATTGTGGCCACAGTTTAATGTGGCCACTCATACAGTTGGACAGCTTGTTAGTTGTTATGCCCTTGTAGAAAGTGGTTGCAACTTGGTTGGTAGATCATATGGCTGCTTCTACAGGTGGCCGCCTGCCTTTGATGGGACAGGAAATGCCTGTGACAGGATGGGAGTAAGTAGTAGTGTGAGGGGGTATGGTACAGACACTGCATCTAATTCTGTTACAGGGATATGAGCCATGAGGCAAGGGGTTGGATGCAGGGGTGGAGTGTGTGTGGATGGAAAAGGATATTGCGTAAGTTTAGTGGGCATCAGAATACTGCTTTAGGAGGGGTAGGGCATACTCCTCATTTCAGGGCACGGTGACAGGTAGTCGAAACCTGACGGAGAATGTGATTCAGTTGCTCCAAGCTTGGATGGTACCGAGTCATGTGATGAGAGCTCCTTTTTTGCCCTTGCCCGTGCCTCCTGGCCACATGCCCCCTGGCCCCTGCTCCAGATCACAAAGATGCTTTCAGTGAATCTGAACCAGGTGTGGGATGTTGGATTCTGGGAGGTTAGGAAGGCTTCCTGTAGATTCCCTTCTCTTTGAATCAGAGAAATATTATTTATGACAAATGTCAGTAAGGAATAAATCTGCTGAGAAGCTGTAGTTAGTATACTGAGACCTTTGAAATGGGTTTCTTTGTATGGTTTTGACTCCTCACCACAAATAATTTGTATTACTCACTTTTGAACTTGGAAATCTTAAGCTTGGCTTGTCATGTAATCCCAAAATATGGAACTGTATGACAATACGGAATGAAACTAGATGAAGTGTATCTTTTTTCTATTTTTGCAACATTGCAAATAACAATTTGTTTAGGGAGCCATATGAAAGGCATAGCCATGGGCTTCTGTAGCCATTATATAGTTCACCTGCACTCTAACTTTATTTTGATGACCACGTCCTTAATGTCGTGGAATCTTATCGCATTTTAGGACTCGCTTTCGATGCTCGCTTAACTTGGCTTCCCCATCTTCATCAGATTAAGCAAAAGTGCTGGCAGCACCTCGACATTCTTCAGTGCCTGAGTCACACTGACTGGAGTGCAGATTGCCTTACACTGTTGCAGCTGTACAGAGCCCTTGTACAGTCCTGTCTTGACTATGGGAGAATGGCATACGGTTCAGCGTCACCATCAGCATTGCGGATGCTGGACCCTATACGCCACTGTGGAATTTGACTTGCGATGGGAGCTTTTTGAATGAGAGCTGTGAACAGCCTACTCGTGGAAGCTTGGGTTCCTCCATTGCGGATAAGGCAACAACAACTGCTTGACAATTATACTGCACACATTCACAGCTCACCTAAACATCTGAATTACCATCTCCTTGTCGCTAACACAGCGATCCAACTCTCACACTAGCGGCCCAGATCAGGGATTACAGTTGCACTTGGTGTCCAGTCCCTTCTCATTGAACTCAAGTCTTTCCCTCTACCACAGCTTCATCTGGACCTATCACAAGTCCCAAAAGACTCAGTTCATCCTGCAGCCCTCCAGCACCTGTTTCTCTATATTATTGATGTGTCCCAGGGTTCAGAGATAGTTTACTCGGATGGCTCGATGGTCGATGGTCACTTAAGTTCGTGCAAGACATATTGACCAGCTCTCCTTGCCAGATGTCTGCAGTGCTTTCTCTGGAGAGCTGGTAGCCATCTCCCACACTCTTTAGGATATCTGTTCCTGTGCTGGGGACTCCTTTGTAGCAACTTCTTGAGTGCCTTACAAGCTCTTGACCAATGTTATCCTTGCCATTGTTTGGTAATGGCCATCAGAGTGCCCGTTTATGTATTTGAACAACATGGATGGTCCGTGGTCTTTATATGGATCCTGGGACATATCAGCATCATGGGAAGCAACCTTGCCGACAGGCTAGTGTAAGGGGCTGCTTGTAATCCTAGTCTGGAGATCGGCATACTGGAATCTGATCTTCGATCTGTATTATGCCACAATGTTTCTGGGCTCTGGGGTACAGAATGGCGCTCCCTAACTTTGCCGAATAAGTCATATATGGTAAAGGAGTTGACAGTGTGGCGGTCCTACATGCTAGCCTCTTGCAAGGACTTCGCATCGGCAATACTTGGCTGACTCTGTCTTCGAGGACCCACCCCAGTGTCAATGTGGTTCTTGATTGACAGTAGTCCACATATTGTTGGACTGTCCCAATCTAGCCACCCTGAGGCAGATTATTATCCTTCCTGACACCCTACCTATGGTGTTAGGTGACAATACCTCAACAGCTGATCTAGTTTTGAGTTTTATTTGAGAGGAGGGTTTTTATCCCCTAATCTTAGGGTGGGTGCCTGGCCTTATCTCCCAGGACTTCACCTGACCTGCATTTTTTACTCTCTCTCTCTCTCTCTCTCTCTCTCTCTCTCTCTCTCTCTCTCTCTTCTTTCTGCTGCTGTTTGTTTGACTTTTCACTATATGTGTTTCTCTTGTCTTGTGTTTTTAGGCTGGAGATTTTAGTGTGTTACAAAGTAGCTGGCTCATCCATTTTTATTCTTGTGATCAGCCATCCAAGGCCATCTGCTATATTGTTTTAACACTTTCTACAGCTATTTTCCTTTTAGTTAATATTTTCAATTTTGGCTTCATACTTCTACTTCAGTGTTGTTACACAGATAGTTTTCTGGGTTTAGTTCCTTCCCCAGATTTTGGGTTATAGGGTTCTTTTGGAGTATGGTTTTCATCCAAGACTTGTGTGACTAAGGAAAAAGTAGTTTAGTCCCTTTAATCTCCAATCAAACCACCTAACCAACAGTTTGTTTAAACATTTCAGCAGTTGTGTGTCGTGCTCATTCCAATTACACTTATCATCATTTTATAATCTAAAAGGTTTAACACCATCAACCTACTCTCTTTGCATGTGCTCATGTTTTGTATGTATTCTGGGTGTAAACGTCTTGCAGAATATGATTTGCATGTTGTGAGTTTGAGTTCAACAGAAAAGAATATACTAGAACCATTAGTTAATGCTTAAAAATTTTCATTAACAGCCATTTTCAAAAATATATTTAATTTTTCACTTCTCACAATGTTGGTGTCATCTGCAACCAAAACAAATTTGCATCTGGTAAAGTTAGAAGGTTGTTACTGTAGGCAAAGTGGAACTCGGTGGGACACTACAATTAATTAGTTTTCAGTTGGTGAAGACTGATGCCTTAATATAGGAATGTTTACTATCGACAGCCTTAGTTTTCTGTTAGAGACGCACAGCTTAATCATGTCCAGAATTTCCTAGCATGGTTCAGACATTACGTTGCATAAATACCATGATATTCTAATTTACTTAAAGGGCTGTCATGATCTACCCAATTAAACGCCTTTGAAGATTCACAGATTGTACTAGTGACCTGTAGTGTGTTGTCAGATTAATTGAATACATTCTCAATGTATGTGTAAGTTCTGTTTCCAGCATTGGGAGTCTTTAGAAGTACGAACTGTGACTTGGTCAATATATTATCTGTGGCCAAACTGAGAGAAGCCACTTATATTTTGAGAATGTGTGAAAGATTAATATTTGATGGAAGTCACTAGATACAAAAACATTTCACACTTTTTTGTGCATGGGAAATAGTGAAAATCAGCAGTGTTTGTGCTTCAGATTTCTGTTTTACATTTGACAAGCAATATCTTGAACTTAGCAATATCCTGATGAAAGAAAATTTTTCTGCTTGCAATCCAGACATCTCCTCATGTGTTCTTCTGTCTAGATGGTCCAAATGACTTGTGTAGTATAGTTTTTGTTTTAATTTTACTGGATAATCAATAAGAAGAATACCTTTAACATCATGCACAAGAAATTGGACATAGTGTTCCAGACATATGAAATTGGGTTGGTGGGTTTTGATTCAGCCCCTATCTTCCACCAACTATTATGATTCCTGTTTCATTTTTGACAGGCAGTGATGGACTCATCTCATTCACAATAACAAATTGAAGCATAGAATATGTTAGATTATTTTTAAAATGGTTCAAAAATTTATTTATTTTGCTTTTGGTCAGTATACAACAAATGCAGCACCCATATTATACAAACATTTCTTATAGTTTATTCCTCTTGTATAATGTTATTACTATTTTATTTTGTTTGCTTTTTACGTTGAATCACCAATTCTCTACTAAAGTTGAGTTAGTGTAAGTGGATCCCTGACAGTTACAATGGGCTCGGCACAGTAGCTCCGTCTGTCTACCTCAGTCAGTAATGTGACACCACTTTGTAAAGGTTCTATGGCAATGCCTCATTGTTGTCACAGCTCTGGATATAACTACTGTTTTTGCTTGCAGCCATTAACACTTCGCAGTTGAAAGTTGTCAGTGCTGCCAGCTGTAACAGATCTTTTTACACTGTCTCAACTGTAACTTATTCTGATTCAGTGTCTTCATCTGAGGTTGCATTTTTAGGAAGTTCTCTATATGGATTTTTTTTTCAGTAGAAGAATGAACACTTTTCATTTCAGTTTTCCATTTCTTAAATGTTGAGAATGAATGAGTAAACTGCTTATTAACCTTCACCAACTTTGCATGCAATTCAGTTGTTGATAAACTGTCCAAACTGTGTTTTTGTTTTTAACATCGTGGTACTCCCGTTTAGCTTAGTTATGTGTCTGTCCAGTGGGTCATAATTGCAATCTCTCTCTATGGTGTGAAACAAGCCAGCCAGTGTAGAACAATAATAATTTTCTCAGTAAATGAAATAAGAACTTTCTGACCATTTGAATAATTGACTTATACATTAAGTAAGAAATGGAAAACATTGTTCTTAAAATTATTGTTGACTGATTTTCTGCAAATGGTCTCATATTTTCAATTTTAAAAAAGACACAACATATTTAAATCTGCACATCTATGGGTACTACATCAGTGATAAGTGTATCACATTATAAGGGAATAACAAATAGGGTGGAAACTTCAAAATTTTTAGGTGTCCATATTGATGTGAATTTTAACTAGAAAAACACATTTTGGATCTCCTAAAACAACTTAGTTTATCCAAATTTGCACTTGTAATCACTGCAGGTCTTGGGAGAGAGAAGCCAGTAAGCAGATAGATTTTGCATATTTTCATTCAGGAATGTCATGTAGGCTAATTGTTTTCATTGGCAAAAATATGCTGTAAGAATAATATGTGACACTCATCCATGATCACCTTGTAGAAATCTGTTTGAGGAGTTGGGCATTTTGACTACTGCTTCACAGTATATATATTTCCTCATGAAGTTTGTTGTAAATAATCCACTGTAGTTCAAAGGGAATGATGCTGTACATAATTACAATATAAGAAGAAAAAGTGGCATTCATTACTCCACATTAAGGTTGTCTTTATCACAAACAAGTATCCACAATGCTCCAGCCAAAAAATTTGATCACTTGCCCAGTTATATAGAATGACTAACTTACAGCAAAGTAAAAAATGAAAATGAACTGAAGTTTAACTATGACAATTTCTTCTACTCTGTAGAATAATTTCTGTTACTGTAATGTGTGAAAGCTGGTGGCTAGGAATTACTAACTCATGCCTGTATCCAAATGATGGACCCAATTTCAAAAATTCGTATGTATTCAATTATAAAACCAAAATGAACAAGCTTTATACCAATGGAAAGAGGAAGGCAATAGGACCATCATTCCAGTTCATTGTCAGTTGTGAGTGAGATGGTGACTGTGGAGCACAAGGTTTTCCGTGTTCTTCAGTTCGCGAAAAGTGAGTCACAAATTGCAGTGGAGCAGGCATTTTGTACCAAGTTCGGTATTCAACCACCAACTCGCAAAAGCATTACCTATCGGTTTAATCAATTTAAACATACTTGGAGTGTGTGCAAGGGAAAAAGCACAGGCCAAGTGTGTGTGTGAGGATGATGTCTGGTAGATTCAAGAAAGATTTATGTGCAGTCCCAGCAAGTCTATCAATAGAGCCAGTCAGAACTTGGAGTACCCCAACCACCTATATGGAAAGTTCTGAGATGGCATTTGCTGTACAAGCCATACCGATTACAATTTGTGCAGACTCTCAACCCCAAAGACAAAGAGAAGCATCTCGCGTTTTGTGATTGTGCTAGCAAAGATGGAGGATGACGTATTTCTACAGCGTGTAATTTTTAGCGATGAAGGGACGTTCCACCTTAGTGGACAAGTTAACAGACACAATGCTTGCATATGGGGTTTTGAAAATCTACATCCACCATTGCAACATGAAAGAGACTTACCAAAGATCAACGTGTTCTGTGCCGTATCCCTTACAAAGATTTATGGACCATTTCTCTGTGCAGAAAGAACTGTAAGGGGACTCACATAGCTGGACATGTTGGAACAGTGACCGTTCCCTCAAGTTAAGGAACATTCCCAGGACTTCATTTTCCAACAGGATGGAGCTCTGCCCCATTGGCACCGTGATGTAAGAGACTTTTTGAATGACTCCCTTCCTCGGCGCTGGATCAGTCGCAGGGGACTTGAGGAACTGGTTCTGCACTTCTGGCTATTGAGATCTGATTTCACACTCTGTGACTATTTCTCATGGGGTTATGTGAAGGAAACTGTCTACTTCCCGCCTCTGCCAATCACTGTGAGTGATTTGCAGAACCGGATCACTGCTGCTGTGCCCTCAGTAACAGCAGATATGCTTTTGCATGTGTGGGACGAGTTAGGCTTCGTTGTCGAAGTTTGCTGTGCAGCCAACAGTGACCACATTGAACATTTATAACATTTATCACATTTATAATTATTAAATAATTATTAAAACTAATTAATTACAAATTATTTAATTTATTAAATGGATATCAAACATACTGAAAAAATTGAAACTTCCTCTTTTAATTGGTATAAAGCTTGTTGATTTTGGATTTTTACTTGATTAAATATGAAGTTTTGAAAATGGGCCCATCATTTAGAATAACCATGTATTATATTTATGAATGTTTCTGTTGCTTTTAAACTTTGATTTATTGTCGACAACAAACTTTATAAGAGACTGACTGTACTGTGATATTGTTGTCCATTTGCCAATCTGTTTAAAGAACATCTAGAAGAGGTTCTAGAGTGGGCACCAAATATTGTCCTCATTACACACTTCTTTGTAACAAACACTTTGTTTCTCAGTGGAGAGTTACCACAGGATAAGATGCAGTGAGACATTAGTGAATGAAAAGTGGAAATGCGTGTCATCATTTCAACATTTTTATCTCCAAAACCTGCTATTTATTAGCCACAGTGCAAAAGAAGCAGAGCTTAGATGTTTAAAAACATTTATAATGTTTGACTTTCAGTTCAGTTCAGTTCCTTATTGCTAAGAACATCCAAGCATTTTAAGTATTCTGTTTCATTTATTGACTTTCCCTGCATGCATTTTTTCCAACATTGTGGAACAGGCCATGCAAAATATAGATTTTGCTTATATAGTATTTTATATAAGTTCAGTGACAGTCTGCTGACAGAGAAATAGTTAATAATTTGCAAATAAATACATTTTGTAGTATTGTGGTTCATTGATATACCCACACACCATCATTGAACTAAGCTTATAAATTACGTTGCATTTTCACAAGAAATCTCTCACTGAATTACTGAACAGTAATTCCTGGGTATTAGTAACTGTCTTTGTCCATTTTTAAAATACATCAAATGACAGAAATATTAATAGCATATTTTGAACTCGGTTATGGAGCTTTGGTGGTCTGAGACCTGACAGAACAGTCACAGACTAAAGAGCCATGTTTGCTGTTTCCCCTAGTCCTAGGTATTTGGCTGGCAATTAACAGTACTTTGGGTTTCCTTATAGCAGAAGGGGGAGTCTGGTTCTCAGAATGCCATGCCACCTCCATTGGGATCATGTTTCAGACAACACAGCAGTGATAGTTCAAGCCAACCTTTTAGTTTCAGCTTTAAAGACCCTCTGCAAGTAAGTGAAACACATTATAAAATGAGCTCCTTGTCCAGACCATGAAGGCCCAAGGGAGGATGTATTTTTGGCTGCTGTGTAATCCTCTGCATTGCGGCATCATGAAGATGCAGTATGGAGGGGCACGTGGTCAGCACACTGCTCTCCCGGCCTGTTTGCAGATTTTCTAGACATTGAGCCACCACTACTTGGTCAAGGAGCTCCTCAAATGGCATTGCAAGGCTGAGTGAAAGCTGTACTAGTCTTCTTGCAAAGGAAAAACCCCAGGAATTGAACCCAGGTCCTCCATATCTCTAAATGGGAAAATACAGATATTAGATGAGAATTTTCGGAAGGGAAACATTCTTTCACGTAGTGTTGGCATCACTCAACACTAGGAATCAATATAAGCACTTATTTTAACATAAGGAATAGCAAGGCCTGTTTGGCGCATCCTTTCCAGATGGACTGTAGTTTTCACCTAAGTATTGCACAAACTCTGTTTACAAAGGAAACACACAAAAATTGTGGGGAGGGGGGATTGTTGTCACAGCCATCAATACTCCCTACATTGTGTTGGAAACACAAGCCTGTGATAATTTATGAAAAGTTAAAATCTGTTGTAAATCAGTTGTGAGAATAGAGATGTGTCCTTACAGAAGACAACACAAATAAGAGATTTGGAAAACTTGTAGAGTAATATGCCATGAAATTTTGAGTAAATTTCCTAAAGAAACTAAATTAAATTATGAGATTATTTTAAAATCTTTTGTCTTTCGAGGTCACATACATACCATGTAATTCCTGGGTATTAGTAACTGTCTTTGTCCATTTTTAAAAGGCATCAAATGACAGAAATGTTAATAGCATATTTTGAACTCCGTTATGAAGCTTTGGTGGTCTGAGACTTGACAGAACAGTCACAGACTAAAGAGCCATGTTTGCTGTTTCCACTAGGCATACGGTGAAACAATTTTACTCTATCTTTTGTATGTCTATTGGGAGAACCATACGAACAAGAGGTTGAGGAACAAATAATGGTGTGATGTGCACCGCAACAGCTATTTAGCAGTGGCTTGTAGACTATGTTTGTAGAATAAACTATGTAGTATGATGCTGTACTGTTGTGAATCTGTGCTTTAAAGACTGACTGATGCTTGTCTGTTACAGTCGTCAATTGGAAGCAGTGAAATCTAAATTTTATGGCTGGTAAAATTATGCCTATGTTCCCAACACCATCTTTCTAGATGGCTCTCATACATAGAAAATTTTTAATATAATTTCAGCGTGGACCTGCCGACTTCACTAGCATTTATGAGGCAATGCTTAAAAATGTTTGTTAATCCTAACTCAGATTTTCTGTGATCTCCATAATGAGTGCTTGGATATTTTCTCCTGAAAGTCCATGACAAATTTCTTTCTTCAACTATGTTCAATGAAGTCTGTGATCAGTCTCTAATGATGTTGATGTTACTGTCAAAAGAACATTAAACTCTTATATAGCATGGGCTATTTTAAAAGTATAATCCTTCACGTTCTGTGGACATTTTAATAAATATAGTGTATATGTCACATCATAGAGTTTCACAGTTTCTACTTTTTCTCACAGCTTTCCCTTCAGTTTCTGTTGCTAATCAATCTGTAACTTTACCTTTAGAGTCCACACTTTTTTGCCCTGCTACTTAATTTATTTTACATTGGAATAAGTCATCTTAAGCAACTCAGGAGAGTTTCATTTAAAGACATGTACAGTGACTGCTGTAGGTAGCTATGTCTTGTTAATCACAAAGCAGAGAAGGCACAGTTAATGTGCTGCAGCTACAGGTCGATTGTTCACCTTGACAACAAATGCCGCAGCTGACACTAGCGAGGCATGGTGATGCAGTTGCAGTAGCCAATGTTACATATTTTATGCCATAATTGAAGTAGTTTACAGGTATTAATGATGTATCTGGGGAGGACTCCTTATTCAATAAAAGTGTTCTGTGACTTAGTAATACCAAACTATCTGGGCTAATAGAAGCAAGCTAGGATCCCACTGTTCACTCGTGACTCACATGCATTTACAATAGTGTATGAACATCAGTTTGAAGTTGTAAGCACTATACTGCTTTTGGAGACAAATGAGTAGTAATTGCTCAGAACTGTCTCATTCACATTTCTGTGTTGGTCAGTTGTAATAGAATGAAAAACGCGAAATGGTCAAGGCTGTAATTTAATCAGAGTTAATTTTAGGGCTTAGTGTGTTGCAAATGTTATTGGATAATAATTGGAACATTATTTTATCTGATTCCCTGGAATGTAATCGTGAGTACTTTGTCTTGGATGAACATACACCTAGGATGAGGTGTCGAATAAATACAATGGTCTATAGACGATGTATGTCACTTGGATGGACATACACCTAGGATATGGTGTTGAGTAAATACAATGGTCTAAAGACAATGCATGTCACTTGTATGGCAGTTTACCTGTGTTCCAGTTGCAGCTATCTACTCTTATATTTGCCAGGTTGTGGAGGAATTCTGCAGATGCTGAGATTTACATGATAAGAGACTGTTTGGTGTGGCGACTTCACAAGAACATGCCCATTGATTTGTTCTTAACTGGAGATTTCTACTGTGGTGGCTGGTCCCCAAATATGGTAGTTGATATATTACATATCTTTTTAGCTGAAGAGGCTTCCCTTGCAAATATAATACTAGCGCAGACTCTCATAATGAGTCTGTCTATGAAATCATCCGCAGATTCTCTTCCATTTTCTTTCACAATGTCACTAATACTCTTGTTCTTCTTTAATGTATTTAAAATGCAGGAAAGATACAATTTAGGGTAAAATTATGGACACACATTTTGGAAATAATATTTTATCTGTGAGAAACCGTATACTTATTGCACATATAAAATTGTATATGTAGATGTTACCCCCTTCTGGTGAATGCAAATACTCCTCTTTTTTACACAAATTACAGTGTTTTAGTAAGTGTAACCTCACACGCATGCCTTGTATTTCTTGATAATCTTTTATCACCACTGACTTTTTAATACTACACTAAATTGTAATTCATGTATTATTTTATGTATTTTCTACGTTTATAAAGGGTTAATTTCTGGTATATAATAATTTATTGTCCCATACTCAGGGAAAGAGTGTAGGGCGAGCAGATGCAGGAATCCTGTACCTCTGCTCATGGTGAGGTTGTCTTCCTCCGACCCACTATGAAGTATCAAATGTGTATCCGTGTGATGTGGATCACTGTGATGAGTGATTATACAGTGTAGTGTTGGGTTTGTGTTGAAATGGATGAAGGGAAGGGAGAAGGTGAAACCTGGTGTAAGCACACTCCCTACTCCTCTCCAAAAGCACCAAGGGACCAATGAGCTTAATGTCTCTGTAAGATGTATGGATCACTGTCAGCAGTGTTGTATGTACTCACTTCATGAGATGCTGCAGAGAAGTTTGGAGTGTAATCCAGGGTGTGGAAGCAAAGTTAGGTGATTCGAAACTTAACACAACCACCTCTCCTGCCTTTGCCAGCCAAATACTGGCAGTGCAAAATTTCATCCACGCCCAGGATTTGAACCAGCTTACCTCCACATTGAGTGCCACCACACAGGCATGTGTTAGTGACCTTGGCTATGGAGGCGGGTTTCTCCTATATGCTCGGAGCTTAGTCACATTTGTGTAACATGTGGATAACTCCTTTCTTCTGAGTAGTGTCTGTTATTGTATACAGTATAGCAAATAATATATGTTTTTGTATTCTTATGTAGATTTTTCAAATTTTTTGCAGTGTATAATGCAGAAAGCAGAGCAGCTGGCTGAAAGCTTTGACCCTCTTGAGTATGTGAACTTCACATATCACAGTGCAAAATGTTCTCCTGTCAATGATGAGCCATCAGACTCAGAATCATGTGATGATGAATATCCATATGCTCCAATGTATCTGGAACCTGATCGACAGTTTAGTAGCATTCCTGTAAACAGGAGTCACAGTTCAGTCCACGTGCCCACCAATGTTTTTGATTTAGGTAAATAATCTGAATTATTTTAAATTTGTGCATTATTTTGGATTTCAGTAGCCCAATATAAAATCAAGTTTATCTATTATATAAATACTCCCATACTGATTAACAAGTGCTGTTCTAGTGAAAGGGTAAGTCTCTGCTTAAAGTATATATTTTTAAGTGATAACCTATCTTTTTCTTTTTTTTTTCATTTCTAAAGTGCAGCCAAAAGGTACTTGAATAAGACCATAGATAATTTATTTGCAGATAATGAGTGTTTCAAAAAGTTTTTCTTAGTTGTTGTATTGTTGAGAGAAGAAGAGATGGGGCATGTTAGGAAAAGTCCTTATCAGCAGCAGTGCTAAGTGTTAGGCCATTAGCATTAGTCCTACAATCTTCTCCAGGAATGTGTCTGTCATTGCTGACTTACTCATTTGCATTGCCAAGCTGTTGTGATTATCCTAGATTCTGGCGTGTGATACAAGTGCTGTTAGCAGTTGTTCCGGTGTTTCATTATTATCACGGTACTGTTATGTCATAACTACCTGCTTTTGTCATATGCCTTCATTGCTTTTTTGGTCAAGCAGAAAGAACCTGTTATGTATCGTAAAACTTTGGTTCAGTTTCATCAATTTGTTATGATTGGGCAGAAGCTGGAGTCCATCTTTGACAACAATAGACAGTATTGATAGCATAATTAAACTACATAACTTAATTTTGTAGTTCAGTGTACATTGCACTAAAACTCTTAACTTTACCATAGTATTCCTTTGATTTCTCGTGTCATGTGGAAGTGCAAATAAGTAAACACTGAGACTTGCTCAGTGTTTTTGTTTTTATTGGGTTGTCGCTATGGAAGGCCTGTGTTCTGGTTTTGTCTGCAGACATATTCTTAAAATATTCTCTGGCAACACAGTTTAATTTACACAATGTCTCTTGTAGTTCATTCTCTGAACTACTCACTGAATGGTATAGGTGTTGTTTGGTTGAAAGGGATACTGTGGTGGTGTGTAAACCATAGTCCCTTTATATGTAATATATATCTGCAATACGTAATGCAGGCTTAAATGCCTTATGTCAACATCTCGGACATCACATATCCTACTCAAGACTAATATAAGACTAATAAACAATGAACAAATCAGCTCAAAGTAATATTAAGAATCAACATCATTATAGACAAATATTTACTTATGACTGTAAACTTTGAAAACTGTTAGCAGAGTAATTTATGGGCGGTTTCTGATTGGAACAATTTATTAATACATTAGGAAGATACATGAATTACACACATAAAGCTCAATACACAGAATAAAAAAAAATCATAGTGTCCATAGTTGCCCATAGCAACATAAAAGATATTCACACACCAGGGAGGTATAGATTCTAAAATCCCACACCCCCACTAGAATCATGCCTGCAAAAAAGATATATATGTATATAAATATAATAGAGGGAAACATTCCACTTGGGAAAATATATATAAAAAACAAAGACGCTGTTAACTTACCAAACGAGAAAGTGATGGTATGTTGATAGACACAATGAAAAACTCAAGCTTTCGCAACCCAAGGTTGCTTTATTAGGAGAGAGGGAAGGAGAGGGAAAGACGAAAGGATGTGGATTTTAAGGAAGAGGGTAAGGAATCATTCCAATCCTGAGAGCAGAAAGACTTACCTTAGGGGGAAAAAAGGACAGGTATATACTCGCGCGCGCAAACACACATACACATCCATCCTGCACAGACTCCTTACCCTCTCCCTTAGAACCCACATCCTTTCGTCTTTCCCTCTCCTTCCCTCTTTCCTGATGAAGCAACCTTGGGTTGCAAAAGCTTGAAATTTGTGTGTGTATTTGTGTGTTTTTTTATTGTGTCTATCAACATACCATTGCTTTCTCGTTTGGTAAGTTAACAGCATCTTATCTGCCCGCATTTGGTCTGAAGGTATGTGCTCCACAGTAATTTGTGCTGACTCTATTTTTTCCTTTATGAAGTGGTGTCTTGTATCTATATGTTTGGTTCAACTCTTATAGCTGCTAGTCTTAGGCAGGTCAGTTGCTGCTTTGTTGTCACATAATAGTTTGACAGGGTCTTTTTTGGGGCTTGGTGGTATTTAATTTCATAGCCTTTGAAGCCATAGAGCCTCCTGACATGCTGAGGTCAGAGCCATATATTCTGCCTCAGTTGTCGATAAGGCCACTGTTGGCTGTTTCTTACACTGTCAAGATATCACTGCTCCTTAAGATTTAAAGAGATATCCAGTTGTTGACTTCCTGTCTTCAGAATCTCTGGCCCAATCTGCATCACAGTAACTTACTATGGGGCAGTCCTCTGATGTAGAAAACAAAAGTTCCATATCCTTAGTACCTTTTCGATATCTGAAGATACTTTTGACTGCTTGCCTGGATTATTACAAAAACAGCTAACAATTCCTATCGGAAAGGCTAGGTCTGGCCTTGTTCCCAATTGAACATACATTAAACTCGCTATTTCTTCACAGTAGGGTGTGTTCTTCGTAGTTTCTTGCTCTTGTTCTATTTTCAGACACATATCATGAGTGAGCATCTGATTACTGTCCAATGGTGTACATATTGGGTTACACTCTTTCATATTAAATCTGTTGAGAATTTGTTCCACATAGTGTGCGTAATCCCTCCACAGATAATCTTCTTTGTAATTCAGATGCCTAGTAATTCAGATACCTAAACATTTTGTAACTTCACCAAGATCTTTCAGCTTAAATTTTTCTCAGAGTTTATTTTTAAAAGCATCTCTGTCTTGTGAATTGTTACTAAAAGTGAGCATATCGTCCACATAAACAGCAACTAGTAAAATGTCTAAACCTTGTTTTTTTTTATAATAGACACAAGGATCAGCTGTTGACCTTTAGAAGTTCAGATTCAATACTGTACCATCTAATTTCAAGTTCCAGCAGTGACCACCTTGCTTCTATCAATATACTGCCATTTTCAGTCTTTTTACACCATTATCTTTCTCTGTCTTTGTAACTGGATCTACTTCTGGAACTTTCAAATAAATCTCTTCATGTAAGTTGCCTTGTAAGAAAGCTGTGACAACATCTAAGTGATCAGTGTCAAGATCATATTCAGCAGCTATAGCAAATAAATACCTTGTTGTTGTTGTTGTTTTCGGTCCTGAGACTGGTTTGATGCAGCTCTCCATGCTACTCTATCCTGTGCAAGCTTCTTAATCTCTCAGTACCTACTGCAGCCTACATCCTTCTGAATCTGCTTAGTTTATTCATCTCTTGGTCTCCCTCTGCGATTTTTACCCTCCACGCTGCCCTACAGTACTAAATTGGTGATTCCTTGATGCCTCAGAACATGTCCTACCAACCGATCCCTTCTTCTAGTCAAGTTGTGCCACAAACTCCTCTTCTCCCCAATTCTGTTCAATACCTCTTCATTAGTAATGTGATCACCCATCTAATCTTCAGCATTCTTCTGTAGCACCACATTTCGAAAGCTTCTATTCTCTTCTTGTCTAAACTATTTATCATCCATGTTTCACTTCCATACATGGCTACACTCCATACGAATACTTTCAGAAACGACTTCCTGACACTTAAATCAATATTAGATGTTAACAAATTTCTCTTATTCAGAAACGCTTTCCTTGCCATTGCCAGTCTACATTTTATATCCTCTCTACTTCGACCATCATCAGTTATTTTGTTCCCCAAATAGCAAAACTCCTTTACTACTTTAAGTGTCTCATTTCCTAATCTAATTCCCTCAGCATTCCCGACTTAATTCGGCTACATTCCATTATCCTCGTTTTGCTTTTGTTGATGTTCATTTTATACCTTCCTTTCAAGACACTGTCCATTCTGTTCAACTGCTCTTCCAAGTCCTTTGCTGTCTCTGACAGAATTACAGTGTCATCGGCAAACCTCAAAGTTTTTATTTCTTCTCCATGGATTTTAATACCTACTCCGAACTTTTCTTTTGTTTCCTTTACTGCTTGCTCAATATACAGATTGAATAGCATCGGGGAGAGGCTACAACCCTGTCTCACTCACTTCCCAACCACTGCTTCCCTTTCCTGTCCCTCGACCCTTATAACTGCCATCTGCTTTCTGTACAAATTGTAAATAGCCTTTTGCTCCCTTTATTTTACCCCTGCCACCTTTAGAATTCGAAAGAGCGTATTCCAGTCAACATTGTCAAAAGCTTTCTCTAAGTCTACAAATGCTAGAAACGTAGGTTTGCCTTTCCTTAATCTTTCTTCTAAGATAAGTTGTAAGGTCAGTATTGCCTCATGTTTTCCAATATTTCTATGGAATCCAAACTGATCTTCCCCAAGGTTGGCTTTTACTAGTTTTTCCATTCGTCTGTAAAGAATTCGTGTTAGTATTTTGCAGCTGTGATTTATTAAACTGATAGTTCGGTAATTTTCACATCTGTCAACACCTGCTTTCTTTGGGATTGGAATTATTATATTCTTCTTGAAGTCTGAGGGAATTTCGCCTGTCTCATACATCTTGCTCACCAGATGGTATAGTTTTGTCAGGACTGGCTCTCCCAAGACTGTCAGTAATTCTAATGGAATGTTGTCTACTCCTGGGGCCTTATTTTGCCTTAGGTCTTTCAGTGCTCTGTCAAACTCTTCACGCAGTATCGTATCTCCCATTTCATCTTCATCTACATCCTCTTCCATTTCCATAATATTGTCCTCAAGTACATCACCCTTGTATAGGCCCTCTACATACTCCTTCCACCTTTCTGCTTTCCCATCTTTGCTTAGAACTGGGTTTCCATCTGAGCTCTTGATATTCATGCAAGTGGTTCTCTTTTCTCCAAAGGTCTCTTTAATTTTTCTGTAGGCAGAATCTATCTTACCCCTAGTGAAATAAGCCTCTATATCCTTACGTTTGTCCTCTAGCCATCCGTGCTTAGCCATTTTGCACTTCCTGTCGATCTCATTTTTGAGACATTTGTATTCCTTTTTGCCTGCTTCATTTACTGCATTTTTATATTTTCTCCCTTCATCAATTAAATTCAATATTTCTTCTGTTACCCAAGGATTTCTACTCGCCCTCGTCTTTTTACCTACTTGATCCTCTACTGCCTTCACTACTTCATCCCTCAGAGCTACCCATTCTTCTTCTTCTACTGTATTTCTTTCCCCCATTCCTGTCAGTTGTTGCCTTATGCTCTCCCTAAAACTCTGTACCACCTCTGGTTCTTTCAGTTTATCCAGGTCCCATCTCCTTAAATTCCCACCTTTTTGCAGTTTCTTCAGTTTTAATCTAGAGTTCATAACCAATAGATTGTGGTCAGAGTCCACATCTGCCCCTGGAAATGTCTTACAATTTAAAACCTGGTTCCTAAATCTCTGTCTTACCATTATATAATCTATCTGATACCTTGTAGTATCTCCAGGGTTCTTCCATGTATACAACCTTCTTTCATGATTCTTGAACCAAGTGTTAGCTATGATTAAGTTATGCTCTGTGCAAAATTCTACCAGGCGGCTTCCTCTTTCATTTCTTAACCCCAATCCATATTCACCTACTACGTTTCCTTCTCTTCCTTTTCCTACTGTCGAATTCCAATCACCCATGACTATTAAATTTTCTTCTCCCTTCACTACCTGAATAATTTCTTTTATCTCATCATACATTTCATCAATTTCTTCATCATCTGCAGAGCTAGTTGGCATATAAACTTGTACTACTGTAGTAGGTGTCGGCATCGTGTCTATCTTGGCCACAATAATGCGTTCACTATGCTGTTTGTAGTGGCTTACCTGCACTCCTATTTTTTATTCATTATCAAAACTACTCCTGCATTACTCCTATTTGATTTTTATTACCTGTTGTACCTTAGTTACCTTAATGAGTTAAGTCTTATGACTGGCACATATGTTTCATCATCATCCAGGCCTTGCTTCTGAGCACAACCTTTTATCACCAGCCATGCTTTATAGTGTACAATGAGACCTTTCATATCTTTCTTTCTTTTAAATACCCATTTTGCTCTTAATGGCTTTTTATCTTAATGTAAATCAGCAGACTCCGTGTGGTTCTCTTTGTGAGATTGTAACTCATCTTGTATTGCCTTCAGCCTGTTTTCAGTGTTGTCTGACATCATTGTTTCTTCTAATGTCAAAGGATCAGAGTCAGTTGACTGTTTAGACTGATGCAGTTTCTTTGGCTTTGGAATTCTCGATGACCTTCATATTTGCTGCAGTTGCTCATTTTCGTTAATTGGATCATCTGGACTTGTTTCGTCATTTATGCTAGTATTCACTGAACTACTACTTGATGTTACTCTTCAGGTTCAGATTCAATTTCTTCTAATTCAGTTGTAGTAACTTCATCTTGCTTCTTCTTTGTCATTGGGAGAAACAGTCGACTTGGTTCCTTTGACCCAGTTTCCTCATTACTTTCGAAGTATCTTCCTCAAAAATCACATCTCATGTTTTTATGATTCTCTGACAGTTAGGTTCAAAAAGTCTGTATGCTTTTGAATATTCACTGTATCCTACCAAAATACACTCACCACTTTTTTGCTCCCATTTTCATCAGTTGGCTCTTGGAATGTGAGCATAAGCCTTATTTACAAATATTCTAAGATGCTTAAGATTCGGCTTCTTGTTTGTCCAAGCTTCCTCTGGGGTCTTGTTCTTTAGTACATTATTGTACAGTTTTAACATTCAGCCACTCCATTTTGTTCTGGTGTATATGGCACTGTAGTCTGATGTCGGATTTCTTCCTTTCTGAAAACTGGTATCAGATTGTCATTCACATATTCTGTGCCATTATCGGTGTATAGAGTGCAGAGCCTTTTTTCAGTTTGACTTTCTACTAGATTTTTGAAGTCTCATATCAGTTGTGCTGCTTGTTGTTTATTTCTGAGGAAATATACTAATACTTCCCTGGAATAATTATCAGTTAGAGTAAGGAAGTATCTGGCTCCTCCAATTGATCTAGTTTGCATTGGCCCACGCAAATCTGAGTGAACTAGCTCGAGAATTTCTGTGGCTCTTGAGCTAGATCGTGGAAAAGGTAGTTTTGTTCGTTTTACCTCTAAGCAAATTACACAGGTAGTATTTATTGTTCCCTTGTATGAAATTCCACTAGCCAGGCCATTATGAAGTGCATCCATAGCTCCAGAATGCAGATGACCTAGTCTTTTATGCTACAAGTTTGCACTATTTGCCTGCAGTACGGATTTTGCTTCAAAATTTCGATCGTATGGGTTCTCTAGTCGGTACATTGTGTTTGCTAATGATGCACTAGCAACCATATTTTTGCATATGTCATAAATACGACAACCTTGCTTGTTAAATAAATTTGAATGACCTTTTTCTATTATTTTACTAAAAGACAGTAGATTTGTGCTTAGCTGAGGCACATACAGAATATCCTCTACTGTGATTCTAACCTTCTTGTTACCAGTGAGAACATCTACAAATGAAGATTCTATACCTTTTACGGGTAAGTTTTCATTATTTGAGAATGGCCACATGTCTCTAACAATCAGTCAAGTTTCAGTTTCACTATGTTCTGTTCGTACTATAGTTTCTTTTTACCGGATTTTACTTTAAACACATGTCAAGGGTACAATCAGCTCAAATGATTATGGGCAAAATCACTTTTATTAAGCTAAGCAATTCCTGTCGTAATCTGCTAGTAGCCTATACATCTGACAATATGTACTCAAGTCAATACCTTGCTCAAGGAACCACAAAATCCTATTAATCAATAGAGGTTGCCCTTGCTGGTACTAAAAAATTCATTGGAGCAAACACTAACAGTGGAACCTATTTGAACAGAGTCGGTCCTAGATCACTCTTGGGAGAAAATCCTTGGAGCTACACCAATTGACAGTAGACTCTGCACAACATCTGATTTACCAAACCCTTAAGTCTGCTTATATCAGAAAGTATAACCCCACCAGACAACAAATCAAACCTCAGCCCAGACAGACTATGACTTGTTGTCCTTTGACAAACTGACTCCCACAAAGCTCAAACACGGACTGCCTAGCTTTCTCGAGTAAGTCATTTGGAACCTCAATTGAAATAAACATGTAATGCCAGCTTGACGTTTTGGTAATGATTTCATTATCATCATCAGCCATCAGTAAGCTCAAGTGGTGGCTGGCAGCTCTGAAGTTTTCATTACATATTTGGTTTCTGTGATGATAAGTAGCTGCCTCACTGCTACATCATGCTTTAGTCTCCCTTTGGCTTCCAATCAAACACATATCTAAAATATTGCTGCAACAAACATACATAAGGTTTTATACACATATTTTTACATGTAAAAACTTTGTTCCAATACCCAGATGAACTCGGTTGCTAAACAATAGGAAAGGTGAACTTACAACATAGCCATGATGCAGCCAGCACAAAGGCATGAAGTTAGGATGGAAGGAAGCCAAAGGAGATATAAATCTGGTAATAGAAAATTCACTAGGACTTTCCATTACCATATCCTCTACTTTACTTTACTGTATCCTCTGACCTACATATGATTAACTGATCATCTGCAAATATAGCTGCTGTGAGGTTATTTTGAAACATTACAAAGTACTTCTTCGAATATTTTTGCTTTCTTGTGATAAATTCATGCCCTATACATTTTAGATGGTGTTGTGAACAGGAACACTCTTGTCAAACTACTTCATTTATATTAGCAGTAAGTTTCCCAGTTTCATTTGTTTTTGTTACAGATTTGTTTCTATTATATTTTATGTTTTTATTTCTATTATTGTTTCTATTATTATTTGTTTCTATTATTCTATTGCCTTGATGAGGTGTGTTGGTGTATTAAAATATCCCTCATTAAGTTTTAGCAAGAGTTCAGTTAGCTTATGCTTCTATATTAGAGTAGGAGCATAAACATTAGAAGTTAAATAGTAAAAAAGAACCTTTCATCCTTTTCTAAGTATTAAACAACGGAAAATCTGGAATAACGTAACAACTATATGAATTGGAATGTATTGCTGTTCACTACATAAGGGTGGTGCTGAGCAACAGATAGGCACATTTAAAAGTGCATTGAGAAGTGGATTAAGCTATTAGACAAAGTCCTTCATCAGATGTAGAAAACACATGCACACATTCATACACGGGCAACTCGGAAACATATGGCCAATGTTATCTCCAAGCACTGAGACCCCACTGCAGTGAGTAGTGACCTAGGGTGGGTGATAATGGTTACAGAAGAGGTATGGGATGGAATGGGAGGGCTACGCTAGCAGTATAAGGGTGGGGAAGATGCTGCAAGCTGCCTGTGGTAATGTACAGGTATGTTTTGGTGCTAGATGCAGCTTTAGGAGGCTAAGAAACAGACTTCCTAATTACTGATCATACTGTGCGACATTGTGTGCTTACTATTGGTAACTGCTACACAGTATGTACCATCTGAACTCTCCCCATTGAACTGTACAGGTGGGAACTCTTCCCACAACATATCCTTCGTTCCCAGAACTTCCCTGGTCTCAACCTTCACAAGTCCCTGTCCTCCAACTATATCTGTGTCCCAACATGATCCCACTCCAGCCTCACACATGCCTCTGCCCTCAGTGTCCCTCTATAGTTCTTTCTCATTTCTCTGCTTCTCCATTTTCCTCATTTTCTGCTCCAGCACAACCTCCCAATGCTGCACTTAGCAGATCACTCTCTTGTCTATGCCATGTCATTGCACACTGCCACAGGTGCTCTATAGCATCTTGTCCAACCCTGCCTTGCTATCCCTCCCCATCCCCACCCTATGCCTCTTCTGTAGCTCCACCACACACCCTAGCCGAGATTGTTACTGCAGTCGGACCTCAGTGCCCAGAGACAACAGTGGTCATGTGCGTGTGGGATGTACATATTTGAGTGCATGTATGTTTTTCTAAATCTGATGAAGGACTTTGTCCAATAGCTTAGTCAACATTTAAATGTGCCTGTGAGCTGCTCAGTGCCTTCTAATTTATCATAATTCTTATTGTTGTTTTCTAAGTATTAATGATTTAGGGATACTTTGTATAGCATTAATATTTGAAAATGTACATGTTACAGCTAGAAACACAATTGTATATCAACCCACACAAGCTGTAAGCTGAAGAAAACATGCCTCTAACAGCTATCCAGAGGACCTGTGCACAATTGCAAAGATCAGAGAATAAACACTACAGTGTTCAAAGCCTTGCATTGGTCATTGTGTATATCAGCAGGCTGTTACATAATTGGAACAAACACATTAGTTATGAACAAATGCAAACTTACATGCTTTTATAACTTTATGAAGATCTACCATTTGACATTGACTTGGTCTGTGTTTTATATGTGCTTCCAGCAAGTTGTAAATCATACTGTCCATACAGGCACTCTTTTGTGAGGTGTCAACAATGGGCATCCCATACATATTAATGTGTTTGAAAAAATGTGGTTTCTTACTTTTCTCAATGGCTAGCATAGGAAATTGGTGGCTACCAGTAGCAATAGTACACAATAAAGTAGTAACGCAATCTTTGCTTATTTTAGGACCAGGTCCTGCTGATTCATGAGGTGAAGCAACAGTTTTTCTTGGCAAAGCTCTCCAAATGAGCCTAATTTCTTCACTGCAAGAGTTTTTGAGAGCATAATCTTCCATAAATATGTCTCTTAATTTGATTTTGAAAGAATCAGCTGCTGAAGAATCAGCAGACAGTTTCTTTTTCTTTTCCTTATATTTAAAGCTTACAAGTGCCATGTCTTGACTTAAAACATTTTAATCAACTTGTGCTTCCCTAAAAAGTCAGTGTCCCTCCAGGAATGGAGTCGATATACATCCTCCTTGCAATCTTGTTTGTTTAAACCACTGGTAAACTGCAACAGCATCAACTAGATCTGTGTTTGTGGTGAGCTTCATAGTTTTAAAACTTGTGATCAGTTAGTAGAATAAGCTTAGATATAAAATTTGTGATACTCATTTATTATTTTCTAATTTATATCCATAACTGGTGACTTACCAATCCTGTACTAATTAGATAATTGGTAGTAGATTCACCTCTGTCTAATCTTTTATTAAACTATTATTTATCTCTTGTAGAAAGGACAACATATTTATGTGTAGTCATTTTATATCACAAGGTCACTTTATATGGTAAAGTTGACAACAGTGATTGTAACAGAGCACAAATGGTTACTGTTGTCAGCATGCAGCAGTGTTGCCTTGGGAGTGGGGCAGTGGCAAGACCATAGTAGTTGGGAAAGGGGGGAGGGGGGGTCAGCACTCACGATTAACAGAGCAGCTAAAGTTCACTTGGTTGACCAATGTTTAAATAATTGACACTGCCATATATGCGAAATAACCATGCTCAGTCAGCTTACATGGCACCTAATAAGCCTAGGACAGGTACGGATGTTGAGTCAGAGTGTTCTATGAGGGTGTTTCAATAATGTTTCGTTTTAATGCAGCTTGGTGTTACCATTGTATCTGGCCATCTGTTTGATGACATTAAAACAAAAATACCTCTGATTTATAGTTTAGTTTGAATTTTGCAACCATTCCAGAAAGTTTTGCTATATGTTTTTCTTGAAGACAGGAAAAATGTGGTATCATTTGTTTTTTATTTTGGTTTTGGATGAGAAATCACACAATGTGTGTGTAAAAGAAGGCATAGGGCTATGTATATAGGGAAATGCTGAGTGAAACATGTTTGACTGTCAAGAGTGCAATGAGTCAAGCCTTCAGTGACTACTGTAGCAGAATGTTACCAAAGGATCCATCACAAAATCCAAAGAAATGCTTATCATATTTAAAGGCTATTAGCGGTACCAAAGTTAATATCCGGGAATTCATGGAAGAAAAAGGGACTGAGGTTAGGGGTAACAAAGTAAAAGCAGAAATGCCGATTTGGTTTTCAAATGGTCCTTTCCAAATGAAAATCAAGATGTATTGCTCCAATTTAACTCTCAGACAAGTGCAAAGATGAGTGATATCAATATTAGTGTCTGTGTTGTTGACAAGCAGTTGAAGTCACTAAAATTGAACAAAGCTCCGGGACCCAACAGAATCCCTGTCAGATTTTATTCAGAAGTTTTGGCGAGTTAGCCCCTCTTTTTAACTATAATCTACTGTATGAGGTCTGTCCATAAAATTCTGAAACTTTATCCACAACATTTTTCCAAACTTTCCTTTTACTTATTGTGCATGGTTTCCTTCAAAATACTCTTCTCCACATTTGATACACTGCTCCCAGCACCATTTCCATATCCAGCAGCAGTTCGGTATGCCTCTTGATGGATCACATGAAGTGTCATCTGCAAATTTCCTTTTATATCATCTAATTTTGCAAATCTTCATTCTTTCAACAGAGTTTCCAACTTTGCAAATAGAAAAAAAGTCCACAGGGGCCAGGTCTGCAGAGTACAGAGGATGGGGCAGCCCAGTGATTTTGTTTTTTGTGCAATAGTCATACACCAACAGTGATGAATGCGCAGGTGCATTATTGTGAGGCAAGGGCCATGAATAGTCTCCCCACATCTCAGGCTGTTTACTTCTCATATTTTCTCGCAGACATCCCAACACATCTCGATAGTACCATCAATTAACAGTTTGTCCCTGTGGCACTAATTCATGATGAGCTAATCCTTCAAAGTCAAAGTAAGTATCAGCACGGCTTTGACATTTGACCTGACTTGACGAGTCTTGGAGTACTTTTCCTGACACATTGCGAAGACTGAGTCTTGGTATCAACATCATAACCAAAGAACCACATCTCGCGATCAGTTATGATTCTCTTAAGGAACATCTTGTTTTCATTTGTGCAATCTAAAAGCACAGACTGTGAGGTGAAGATCTTTCTGGTCTTGACTCATGAGCTGAGGGACCAACTTGGTGGCAACATGATGCATTCCAAGATGCTATGTCAGGATATCATGTAATGATCCAGTCGAGATGTTATATTCTTCTGCAATCTCTCAGACAGTCAGTCTTTGTTGGCATGCACAATTTTGTTGACGTTTCTGGCATGAGCTTTGTCAGTAGACATTGAAGGCCATCCTGAATGAGAGTCACCTTTGACTTCTATTTGAACCATTTGTAACATGGAGTGCAGCTTGAGCACTCATCACTGTAGGCTTCCTGCATCATTTGGTGTGTCTCTGTAAAGGTTTTCTTGGGTTCCATGCAAAATTTAATGCAGACAGATTGCTCCTCTAACGCTGCAATCTTGAAATTTGCATACTATGCAACACATTCTACTCAATACAGCACTGAACAAAAAATAATAGACAGACGACATTGAAGCATCTGGCGGTTACACATTAAACACAGGCATGTGCAGGGATGTGAACTGCATTTCGCTCCAACACTCCATTGTCACCAAATTACAGATGTTCCGGAATTTTTTGAACAGACCTCACAGATCCTTCAAACAAACAACTGTCCCTAGTAGTTGAAACCACTACACACCTGCCTACGAGAAGGGTAGTAGGAGTGATCCACAAAACTGTTCTCAAATATCATTGATATTCATTTGTTGTAGAACCTTGGAACATATTCCTAGCTCAAATGTAATGGGCTGTCTGAAACAGAATGGTCTTCACCATACCAACCAGTAAGGCTTTTGAAAACATTGATCATGTGAAGCCTGACTTGCTCTTTTCTCACATGGCATCCTGAAAGCTGTGGACCAGGGCAGTCAACCAATGGAGTATTCACAATTTCCAATAAGCATTGAACTCGGTATTGCATCTACACACTTATAATCAAAAGTAGATAGTGTGGGGTATCAAGCGAAATTTAATCAAAAGTACATGGTGTGGGGTATCAAGCAACATTTTTGACTAGATTCAGGATTTGTTGGTGGGGAGGATACGAAGATCCAGTAACTGTTTAAAATGCCTCTGTGCATACTGTAATTAATAATCTTGTCCTCATAATCCCTGTGGGCATGATACATAGGTGGTTCTATATTCGTAAGAGTAATCATTTGGAGCTGGTTCTTGAAACATTGTATGTTGGCTGGAGAGTCAGTGACAAATACAGAAGTAACCTCGGTTGTGCCCAAGGGAAGTGGGTTGGGACATTTGCTGTTCATGTTGTATGTTAATGAAGTTGCAGACAATATTAATAGTAACCTCAGACTTTTTGCAAATAGTGCAGTTGTCTATCATGAAGTACTGTCTGGAGAAAACTGCACAAATATTCAGTAAGATTTTGGTAAGATTTCAGAAGACACGCAAAGACTGGAAACTTGCTTCAAATGTTCAAAAATATAAAATTGTGCACTTCACAAAATTAAAAAAAATGTAGTATCCTATGACTGTAGTACCAACGAATCAAAGTTGGAATCAGTAAACTCGTACAAACATCTGGTTGTAACACTTTGTAAGGATATGAAATGAAATGATCACATAGGCTCAGTCATTGGTAAAGCAGGTGAAAGACTTTGCATTTCCCTAGTTATCCATCAAGAAATCAATCAATCTACAAAGGAGATTGCTTACAATTTACCTGAGTGGCCCATCCTAGAATGTTGCTTAAGTGTATGGATCCAGTACCATATAGGACTAACAGAGGATATTGAATATGTACAGAGGTCAGCATTAACAGTCATAGGTTTGTTCGATTCATGGGAGAGTGCTAAAGAAATGTTGAAGAAACTTAACTGGCAGACATGATAGATTTAAACTTTCCAAAGAATGTCTACTTACAAAGATTCTAGAACTGGCTTTGAAGAATGACTCTAGGAATATTATACCACTCACTATCTGTCTTTCCTATAGGGACCATGAGGACAAGATTAGATTAATTACAGCATGCACAGAGGCATTTTAAATAGTCATTCTTCCCACGATCCATACATGAATGGAACAGGAAGAAACAATAATCACTCTTAAAATGTGAAGTACTGTCTGCTATGTACTTCACAGTGGTTTGCAAAGTATGGGTGTAGATGTAGATGTTACAAAATAAAAACTGGATTTCATTTATGGTGATCTTTCAAAAGTAGTGATGAAAGTGAAATATTGTAACAACAATTTCAATGAGTTTTGATGAGGATTCCATAGGAAACCCATCAGATATGGTTATTGACTAAATCATTTAAAAAATATGTTTGTAGCAGTTTATGTGAGATCCAAAGGATTTTGTGCTCTGAAGTGTCACCACCAATGAGATTAGATTTATTCTTATATTCCAGAAACCAAGCAAAAATGATAACTATGTATTGCTTCCAGTGAATCTGTTTCAAAAAAGATGAAGACAGTCGTATTGCCTATAAACAGTTATTTGGGATGCAAAGGATGTCAAAAGACTCCTTAGAAAAACCAAAAGTCTTCAATGTACATGAGATATTGGACTGTCTTGACTAGAAATTGAAGGAAATATGGAACCATTTGGCAAAGAAGAAAGTGCTATTTCACCATGACACATGACCTAGCACATTCATCTGGAATGATGACTTCAAAACTGCACACCCCCTTATTTACCCAAAACAAAGAAATTTCTTACATGTAAAATTCTGCACAAAGCAGATGCTCATTGTTAAGACAGAGGTGTGCTTTAGGGAGCTTGATAATTTCTACCTTCCAGATGGTTGCATGATTGGCTGAGATGGTAAAGTATATATCTCCTTAAAGGGAAATACGTTGAAGAGTAAGAAATCTGATTAATTTGTTTTTTGAAAAGAAAGGCAGCTTCATTACTAACACAGCTACCCACTGAAACACCTTTGTATACGTGATTGACAATTTCATAAAAATTACGATAGCTGTGTCTGACACTAAGTTTTATTTTACCCTACAACTTAAACACCCATTTTTATCAGGTATTTGCTTTTCTGATAACACCTGTTAAGCCTGTCAGCAACTTTTACAACTATCTTACAGTGTGTCCAGGAACTTATCCCTCAAAGTTGAATTGTGCAGTTGTGTGTGTAAAATGATACATATTCTATTTGGCTCTTTGGCTCATCAAAAACCAAATATTGAAGCTACAAACGATGGACTGTATCTTTTGATTTGTTTGTGTAGCTCATCAACTGCCAAATCATTTAGTTCTGTACATAAAGCTATACTTGCATATTTAGGGATGTTACTAATGCAGTCCCTAGCTTCATTCATGTTAAACAAAAAAAATTCATTTGGACAGAATGAGCATCTTGCGTTTCTTGTTAAACAATTCAGTGTATTTTTTATTGACATATCTCATGATTCCACTTGCAACTAATGGAGACATGTCATTGACTCAGTTCCAGGTTCCATGCTGCAATTTGTTATGCAGTTGCTCCAAGTTGCACTATATTTGGTTTTACAGATGCAGATATACTATGCTGATTCTGAATTGTGCAGTAAATTTCAAACCACAAAGTTCCTCAGATTCTAATTCCTGATGTCAATGAATTTCTCAGTGGTGTGTAACTTCATTGTTACAACATACAAGAAATTCCAACTAGTAGCTGAAACTTGATCAACCAAACACACCATGGATATTAAACAGGAGAAATGATTATTTGGAGGTTGTAAACACACTCTTCACGAAAGATGGAAGTTTGCAGTCTGCAGCTATGAGGGCATGCTGAAAATTAATGCCTCCAAAATTTTTGTGTGAAAACTCTTAAAGTTTCATGAATAAAACAAACATTATTCACATTCTACATCTTTATTCTTCATGTCTACATATTTATTCCTCAACATAGTCACCCTGGCGATGAACACAGTTCTCCTATTGTGATATCAGTTTGTTAATACCGTCACCTTAGACTTTTTGACATGTTGATGGAGTCACAACCTCACCTCTGCTTGCACTGCTTCGTCACTATCAAAGTAAAATCCTTGAAGACGTTCTTTAAGTTTTGGAAACAGATGAAAATCTGATGGGGCCAAATCAGGACCATGTGGAGGATGACCGATGATAGTGAACCCAAGGCATCAGACTGCTGGAGATGTCGCAGCACTTGTGTGTGGTCTGGCATTGTCATGCTGAAGGAGAGTGTGCTCAAAGTGTGGGTGAACCCTTTGAATTCGAAACTCGATTACAATATGCTGTTTCTTATACACCAACACAGTTGTGATACACAGAGCCATGTCATATGCCACAGTTAGGAGCTCTCTAGCACCAGATAGTTGCAAATATGTAGATGTGAAGAATAAATATCTAGAATGTTAATAACATTTGTTTTATTTAAACAGTTTAAAGAGTTTTCACATAAATTTGGAGGCATTACTTTTCTGCATGTCCTCATATTTTTACAAGCATTTATTATGTTTGACATGTTACACACAATAAAATACACTTCAGATAACACAAGAGAGAGCCTGTACACATGTGCAAATATCAAAAAATAAATAGTGCATTGTCTATGACTTGTATTAGTCATTGTGCACATATAATTTCTGTTCAGTTTTGACGGAAAAAGTTCTATGTAATTAGCACACAAACGTTAGTTACTAGCACACAGAAATTAATCTTATTATTTCCAACGTGAAGCATTTTGTGAACTGTCATTAATGAGAACCATAGGTTTAGCAGAAGTGTTGTTCAGAAAAAGACACAGGAGGGATTCAGTTACAATTTTCCTAAGGTCAGTTTACAAATGATGAGAAAAATTTAAAGCAGGATACCTTACCAGAATTTTATTCCAGTATCTCCTAAGTAATCATAAAGGACTTAAATAGTGCCACAATGCTTCATATCAAATAGTCTAAAATTAAGAAGCAGCTTCATACACTCCTGGAAATGGAAAAAAGAACACATTGACACCGGTGTGTCAGACCCACCATACTTGCTCCGGACACTGCGAGAGGGCTGTACAAGCAATGATCACACGCACGGCACAGCGGACACACCAGGAACCGCGGTGTTGGCCATCGAATGGCGCTAGCTGCGCAGCATTTGTGCACCGCCGCCGTCAGTGTCAGCCAGTTTGCCGTGGCATACGGAGCTCCATCACAGTCTTTAACACTGTTAGCATGCCGCGACAGCGTGGACGTGAACCGCATGTGCAGTTGACGGACTTTGAGCGAGGGCGTATAGTGGGCATGCGGGAGGCCGGGTGGACGTACCGCCGAATTGCTCAACACGTGGGGCGTGAGGTCTCCACAGTACATCGATGTTGTTGCCAGTGGTCGGCGGACGGTGGACGTGCCCGTCGACCTGGGACCGGACCGCAGCGATGCACGGATGCACGCCAAGACCGTAGGATCCTACGCAGTGCCGTAGGGGACCGCACCGCCACTTCCCAGCAAATTAGGGACATTGTTGCCCCTTGGGTATCGGCGAGGACCATTCGCAACCGTCTCCATGAAGCTGGGCTACGGTCCCGCACACCGTTAGGCCGTCTTCCGCTCACGCCCCAACATCGTGCAGCCCGCCTCCAGTGGTGTCGCGACAGGCGTGAATGGAGGGACGAATGGAGACGTGTCGTCTTCAGCGATGAGAGTCGCTTCTGCCTTGGTGCCAATGATGGTCATATGCATGTTTGGCGCCGTGCAGGTGAGCGCCACAATCAGGACTGCATACGACCGAGGCACACAGGGCCAACACCCGGCATCATGGTGTGGGGAGTGATCTCCTACACTGGCCGTACACCACTGGTGATCGTCGAGGGGACACTGAATAGTGCACGGTACATCCAAACCGTCATCGAACCCATCGTTCTACCATTCCTATACCGGCAAGGGAACTTGCTGTTCCAACAGTACAATGCACGTCTGCATGTATCCCGTGCCACCCAACATGCTCTAGAAGGTGTAAGTCAACTACCCTGGCCAGCAAGATCTCTGGGTCTGTCCCCCATTGAGCATGTTTGGGACTGGATGAAGCGTCGTCTCATGCGGTCTGCACGTCCAGCACGAACGCTGGTCCAACTGAGGCGCCAGGTGGAAATGGCATGGCAAGCCGTTCCACAGGACTACATCCAGCATCTCTACGATCGTCTCCATGGGAGAATAGCAGCCTGCATTGCTGCGAAAGGTGGATATACACTGTACTAGTGCCGACATTGTGCATGCTCTGTTGCCTGTGTCTATGTGCCTGTGGTTCTGTCAGTGTGATCATGTGATGTATCTGACCCCAGGAATGTGTCAATAAAGTTTCCCCTTCCTGGGACAATGAATTCACGGTGTTCTTATTTCAATTTCCAGGAGTGTATTATTATAATGTTATCATTGGGCTGCAGCTTTACCCCTAAATGGAATCATATTGCTGAATATTTTGTAGTGACCTTAATAATCTCAACTTACATGGAAACATCACCAACTTGACCTTATATTTTAAGGAGGAAAAAGCACACTTGCAAGAAACCAACCCCAGCAATTGATCTCTCTTGCAACCCCAGCAGTCGATCCCATTTGAAAATTTGGGCCAGAATTCTGATAGTGCACAGTTATGACCTTCTGCATGTTTAGGTTTTAAACTTCACTTGCCCTGTTTGTTTGTCACTCACTTCTTCATTGCTGGTATCACCATCTGGATCAGGATATTGACAACTGCTGGATGTATACGGCTTTTGTGTATTCAAGGGTTTTTTGTCCACAGGTTTAACAGCTTGGCACAACATCTCCTTTGAGCAGTGTAGCAACATCCTTCAAATGCACCTATTTTTTTGGCTAAATAACATGTTCTTAAGTAAGATTTCAAAACACGCTGGGCAGATGTAAACCCCTTAACCCCCCTCCTCCCTCGCTTTCAACACCTGGGGAAAGGGGGACTCTGGTTGGTTAGTCTAGTGTACAATACTTCATGGTTGAACATAAGACAGTTGAGATGGGGCAGAGCTAGTAACAAACACAAAAGTTTAAAAGCTGTACGTTCAGAGGGTAATAACTGGATACTGTGAGAATTATGTCCCAAATTTTCATCTGGGTTCAACTACTGGGGATGTTATCTTCTCCTTAAAATATGAGGTCTAGTGGGTAATGTTTTCTTGTTAATATTTGCTAGGAAATCAATGCAACGTAAGTATTTTAAATGGAATGAGTTTCTTTCTTCATAGGATTTAAGACTACTTGAAAAGAGACACACAGTGACATAATGCTTCTTCATGTTGAGGCAAAACAGTTAGAAAGTGTATAACTGACGGTCAAGGCATTGATCTGAACACTGATACACAATATTTACATGGAAATAGTATAAAGTCACTGCCCTTCATTGTCAGTGGGTTCAGGGTTATTTCTCACTGCAGATGTTACCATTGCTGTACGCATCTTCTAGGAGCTCATAAGTGCCATTAAAGTAGGACAGCTTTCATTTTAATAGTCCATATATGTTTCAGTACCTTGATTTGAGAAATAGCCATGTAATTATATACAAAAAACCTTGTGTTTATACAATGATAGACGAATAGTAGCCGTGAACTTGTATTTACATTAAATAAATGTAGAAACACTGAAGTGCAAGTATCTTCTGTTGTAGGAGGGGATGTTTATGATGGAATTAAGTGGTCAGAGGGGCTGGATGAAGTATTCATTCAGAATCTTAAGAGTGATCCTACTATATCTTGGCAACTATTTGGTGGTGCTACAGGATTTATGCGGATGTTTCCAGGTAAGACAGATCATTGGAAAGATTATTGCTGACTATTAATGCTAATAGTGCTAATACTGTCAAAATGTAATGTTCTGTGTGGTTGCTAATATAAAGAAAAAGAATAACTAAAGCTATATACTCACATAAATGTAAATTGAAATTGTACTCTTAAAACTGGGATAATTACATAAAATACAGAAACATTTCTAATATGGCCATGGAAATCCTAAGTGTAATATACAAAATTCAATTTATAAAGCTAACAACTCACCACATATAGGAAATGATGGACATACAGTGTTAAAGTTTTTGATTAGCTGTCTATTGATACTCAGTGATTGAAGAATGTCATTGGAGAACTCCTAAAAAATTATTGAGTTGTGTATGGCACAAGTATATTATGGAGGGCTCAGGCATATCCATACCAGACACAACTAGGAGGATAGTGTAGCAGGATTACAACTTGTTCACAGCAAACACCTTTACTCTTAGTCTAATAAAAACTCATATTACACAGTTCCAAACAAATACAAATAGAATTATGTTTCTTATGTAGATAAAGATTTTGTTTTTTACAACTGAATGTTTATTTCGTAGGTCAGTTGTTTGAGCAGACAGGAAACAAGACTCCCTAAAAATTACATGATGGATTTTAATCCTAGTATGTGTGTGTGTGTGTGTGTGTGTGTGTGTGTGTGTGTGTACTGCTGACAAAGGCCAAAAGCTATAATTGTGTGAATCTTTTTGTTGTGCCTATTGCGACTCAGCATCTCCTCAACATGGTGAGTAGCAACTTTCCTTCTTTGGTACTGTTACATTCCATACTGGATTTTCCATTGTTTGATAAATGATAGATATCTATTTTGGTCATTGCAATATTTTTTTTTTTATTTTTATCACAAACACAGATCACTGTGGGCCAGACATTCCAGTGGTTTGGTGGTGAGGCCAAGGATGCCTTGAACCGCACATCTGAAGGATGTACTGGGGGCAAACCAGGGCCAATTGGGCAATTGTTTGCATTGGGGGCATTATATTGAATCAGGACTCTTCTTGTGTGAATCTTGTTGATGTTCCAAAGTGCCTTCAAAGTTGGATGTGTCATGAGGTGGGATTTCATGTCATTCTGATCTTGCCAAAGTGATGTCCAATGATCATTTAAGTTGAAGTTGTTGAATCGGTTGGTGATTTCAGTGTCAGTTTCTGCCAGTTAATGAAATTTACATTGAAATGAATGGGAAGAGATGGGTTGGCATTACATTTTTCCAACTGTGATTTGTGGGCTTCTAGTCTATAGTTTTTGGAGGTGTGACAATGTTCAGTAATTGTAGCCACTGGAGAGGAGTTGTTCCAATTACGGTTCACATTGCCTGGTTTATAGCTACTTGTCGGCAAGGTTGGTATGGCAGCTATTAATCCAGACAGTAGCATAGTATTCTGTGGTTGAGTGTAAAAGGGCTATTGTGCCAATTCTTAAAGTTTTGATGGTAGCACCCCATGGTATATTGGCAACTGTCTGAATCCTGTTATTGTAGTTTTGATTTTTTGCTAATTATTTTTCCAGCCATTATTTGAAGATGTGATACTGAGGTATCTAGGATGTGCATTATGTTTCAATATGACTCCATCATAGTGAATAACAATAGCTCTGTTAAGATGGAACAATGTGACTTCAGTTTTGTTTGGATTTTGGTGAAGCCCCATTTTTTAAAAATATGTGCTAATTATGCCCCAAAGCCTTATGTCAGTACATCCTCAGTTTCGGGAAAGCTCAAACTTTAAGTACTGATGGCAATATCATCTTCATACTTGAATTCCTGAGATGTTATTAGCACTATGTCTGAATAGTGTATATTAAACATTAGAGGAGCTAGCATAGATCTTTGTGGTAGACCATTTCGTAAACTGTGTAAAATACTTCACTTCTCACTGAGGTGTACTTGGAAAAGTCTTGTCACTGAACATCTCATTGAATAGATTAAGAAAGTATTTGCAAGAAGTAAGTTGGTACACCCTGAGTAGTAGCACTTATTTTCAACCTATATCATAGGCTGAACTTAAATCTACAAAAACAGTGGGTGCTTGGAGTCATTGTTGGAATCCTCTCTATATGTAGATTTTGATTGAGACAACCTGATCACAAAAGCTTCTTATCAACATAAAACCAGCTTGCTCTATTGGTATGCCATTATTTACAGAGGCTGTTGTACGCACACAAAGTATTATTTTAAGGATCTTGAAGTGCAATTGGTCTGTAACTTTCTTGCAAAGCAAAGTTTTCCCAGGCTTTGGGATAGCAATTCTAAACCTGTAGCTTTTCTGAATTTTCATAAGTTGATTGCTGCACTGGGGTCTCCCATTGTGATAAGGTCCATAACAGAAAGACCTGTTGGTGGCTTTTACAAAATATGTCCCCTGTTGCGTGCCTCACTTCTTACTTTTGTGTCTTATCAGTTAAGGTATTTGATAAATGATTCATTCTTTTGGCTATGACTTCTGGGCAGGAGAGTCAGAGGAAATGGTGAGCTTTTTATCCAGTTTGTAGTTTGTGCTGTGAACTTCCTGCTGTTTGACTGCTGTATTTAAAGTTATTTTCCATCTAACTGTTCTTGGCATTATTAAGGGCTCTAGCAGTTGTTCATGGTCTCTTGTGCATTCATAATAATCATACAGTTTTTGGCACTATTTATTCCAATAAAAAATATAAGATTTTGTTACTTCTTGGTGGGTAGGGTTTTTGGCAGAACTAATTACTAAGGTGGCAAAAGCTTTGATAGCTCTCCATTTTTGATGAAGTTCATCTGAGGTTGTTTTGAATTTGTTCTGATTAGCCTTTCTAAAATTCCATCTAGGTAGAGCAAGGGAGCAATTGATGGGGAGTTGTCATGCCTAGTGTGATAGCGATTTGTTGATGCTCAGATTTTAGAAAGTTGTTGCCTAGTGCTGTAATGGTCTGTCTTAGTTGTGGGCCTGTGGTTAAAACAGTCAAGTCAGGATTATATGCTCTCCTCCACCTTCTAGATTCAAAGGAGCTCTCTGCTTAGTGTCAAAAAGAAGTTGAAGTTTATTTCTCTCTGCCCAGTCTGCTAAGGTTACACCTTGCGTATTATTGTTGTTGTGTCCACAGAGTTGGTGGTGCAAGTTACAATGTCCTGTATATGTGCAAGGATGGTTGAAAATAGGGAGTACACAAATGAACCATTGTGTGTTTAGAGATTTATGAATATTGACAATTGTTGTTTCTTTGACTTGTACAGTAAATACGAAAAATCTTGTAAGGAAGATAAGTGTTATAACTTCAAGTTGAACAAATATATTTCAAGGACTACGCAATACATGAAAGTCACAGATCAAGTAAACAGAGTAAGACATGTGTCACTTTAACAGTCAAATCATAACTGAGTCAGAGTCTAGTGGCCGCTGGCTGGCTGGCTGGCTGGCTGGCCACGTAGGTGGCGCTGCTGCTGCATGGCTGGCAGACTGCGCCGCATGTAGAGGATGCACGTAACTGCGTGGCGGCACTTTGAGAGATCGGCGAGTCGCAACACTTTTCCCCCGTTTGAAGTTTTTGCACAGGTCTTGATGGAGGCGGCCTGTAGATTGCTAATGTCCATAGGTGTTGTTTGACTGGCTGTAAAGTCTCGAGGAGGAGGCTTCCCGTACGGACGGAAGTGTCCCTGATGATAACGGGTCGAGATGACAGGAGACGTGGGGGTCAAATCTGCTGGGGCCCCATGCACCAATCTGCCTGTTGTGGCAAGTCCGGTTGTTATAACAGGAGACATGGGCCATGTGTCCGTGTCTGTAGGAGAAGGAGGTGAGTAGAGTTGCTCCGACAGATGATGGTCATCTGGTTCCTGCATGGGCACGTCTCCTGATGGCGTCAGTTCTTGTGCTGGCACCGATATGATGGTGAGAGGACTGCGTTGTGAGTAATGAGAGATTCCAGTATCCCGAGCATCAGGTAGAGCCGAAGGTGGTGTTGCAGCATCTGGAACGGGCGTTGACGGCACACGAGGCCGAAGCTGGTCTGAATGACACACTGCAACACCTGTGTCCGTCTGGATTTCATACAGGCATTGGCCACAGTGTCGTAAGATGCGGTCAGGACTCCATTTTGGCCGCCTGGCATATCCCATACCCATACAAGGTCGTCGGCGGTGAACCGGCCAAGCGAAGGCACCCGCGGCCATGAGGTGGAAGGCCGCAGAAGCTGAAGTAGCATGCGGGGCTGTCGGCCATGTAAGAGCTCAGCCGGGCTGTGGTCGCCCATAGGGGTGAAATGGTAAGAAGCCAGAAATTGGAGAAGCGCATCAGCAGCAGCAGAAGAAGTCAGGAGTTTCCTCATCTGAGCCTTAAATGTGCGGACCAGACGTTCAGCCTCACCGTTTGACTGTGGATGGAACGGAGGGGCCGTGACATGCATGATGCCGTGACAGGCACAAAAATCCCCAAAATCGGAAGAGGCAAATTGCGGACTATTATCAGTAACAAGAGTAGAGGGAAGGCCTTCCAAAGAGAAAATGCGAGCTAGAGCATTGGTGGTTGCCACGGTGGTAGGCGACGTGCAATGGACAATGAAAGGAAAGTTAGAGTAGGCATCAATAATGAGAAGCCAATAAGTACCTAAAAATGTTTCCACGAAGTCAGCATGAATACGCTCCCAGGGCTTCTCAAGTGAAGACCACAGTGACAAAGACGACTTCGGGGCAGCGGCCTGTGACGCACAAGGGTCGCAGGCAGCGACCATGTGTGTGATTTCAGAGTCGATGCCGGGCCAGTACATATGATGGTGCGCCAGAGATTTTGTGTGAGACACACCCCAGTGCCCCTGGTGAAGGAGGTGCAAGACCGAAGCACACAAAGACGCAGGTACCACAACACGCGGCGAAGCATTTTCGGTGGAAAGGAGGATAACACCATCCCTAGCCGTGAGGCGATAACGCAAAGCATAGTAGTTCCGCAATGGATCAGAAGTCTTAGTGGACGGATGATCTGGCCAACCCTTCTGAATACAGCGTAAAACCTGGTAGAGGGTAGGGTCAGAACCCGTAGCAGCCACCAGGCGGGCCGGTGATGGGGAACCCATCCACAACCAGCTGCTCGGCAACATTCAGGTGGAAACACAAAAGTTTGTCCCTATCAAATGCCAGATCAGGACCATGGGAAGGCGAGACAGTGCATCAGCATTCGCATGTTGAGCCGTCGGCCAGAAATGAATCTCATAATTGAAAGAGCCCAACGCTGTAGGCGGTGTCCAGCCTTGTCGGGAAGTGACGTTGATGGATGAAACAAGGAAACAAGTGGTTTGTGATCCGTAACAAGATGAAATTTGGATCCATAGGGCAAAACACCAAACTTATGAAGAGCATAAATAATGGCCAAAGCTTCTTTTTCAATTTGAGAATACCTTTGTTGGGCATCTGTCAGCATTTTGGAGGCATAAGCAATGGGTTGTTCAGAACCGTCAGAAAAACGGTGCGCAAGGACTGCACCAACCCCGTATTGAGAGGCATCCGTGGCAAAAACAAGATGTTGGCCAGGTCGATAAGTAGCCAGGCACGGGGCCTGTTTCAGCATAGTCTTCAATTTCTGGAAAGCCGCATCGCATGACGCGGACCAGTGAAAAGGCACATGTTTATGCAACAGGTGATGCAACGGCTGAGCCACTGAAGCAGCAGATGGTAAAAACTTGTGATAGTATGCTATTTTCCCCAAGAAGGCCTGCAGTTCCTTAACAGATGTAGGGCGAGGAAGGGCATCGATCGCAGCGACCGTTTGCTGAAGCGGACGAATACCATCCCGAGAGAGTTGAAGCCCCAAGTACATGATAGATGCCTGAAAAAATTTTTATTTCTGAAGATTACACTTAAGACTGGCAGTCTGTAAGACATGAAAAAGTGTGCAGTGATTTTGAAGATGTTCTTCAGTGGTGGAGCCAGTGACAACAATGTCGTCCATGTAATTTATACACCCAGGGACAGTGAGCAATAATTGTTCCAAGAATTACTGAAAGAGAGCAGGGGCGCTGGCAACCCCGAATGGCAATTGTTGGTATTGATAGACGCCAAAAGGCGTGCCAAGGGCCAGAAACTGCAGGGAAGCAGTGTCGAGAGGAAGTTGATGATAAGCTTCTGACAGGTCAAGTTTAGAAAAATACTGGCCTCCAGCAAGTTTAGTGAACAATTATTCAGGTCGAGGCATAGGGTAAGTGTCGATAAGGCATTGAGCATTTACAGTGGCTTTGAAATCGCCACAGAGATGAATATCACCATTTGGCTTAGCAATGACAACGACAGGAGAGGACCACTCACTGGAAGTGACAGGAAGCAAGACCCCTGAAGCAGTGAGACGATCCAGCTCCCGTTTGACCCGATCACGAAGGACCACAGGAATGGGCTGAGCCCGAAAAAACTTAGGCCGAGCAGTGGGTTTGAGCGTGATATGAGCTTCAAAGTTGTTTGCACGTCCTAACCCAGGAGAAAAAAGGGACGAAAATGTCGTCAACAGAATCCAATCGAGCATAAGGAATAGCATCAGAGACGATATTGACAGAGTCATCTATGGAGAACCCAAAAACGCAAAAGGCATCGAAACCAAAAAGATTCTCCACATTACTATGGTTGACCACAAATATGGGAACAGTGCGAATGACAGATTTGTAAGATACCTCAGCATCAGATTGTCCCAAGAGAGAAATCCTCTGTTTACTGTAAGTCCATAATTGCCTAGTGACAGGTGACAGGATTGGAGAACCCAACTGAAGATACATCTGAGAATTGATGATAGTGGCAGCAGATCCAGTATCCATCTGCAATGCGAACATCTTGACCAAGTATTTGGACAGTGAGTAATAACTTCCCTGAAAAGGAAGAAGTACAATTGACAGACAACACAGAATCAGAATCAGCGCCATGGTCATGAACATCATGTATGCGGTTGGATTTGCAAACGGATGACACATGACCCTTTTCTTTTTGCATTTGTGACACACGGCCCAACGCTATGGACGATCTTCTCGTGAATGTTTTGAAAAACACCGCGGACATGAAGGAAGTTGCCATGGGTTTTGCTGCAGTTTCTTAGAGGTTTGTTTACAGTTAGGCTGAGGCTGCACTTGGGAGCATACCGCGGCCACGTCAGCCAGCGGCGAGAAGCCACACGCTTCGTCAACAGTGCTCCCTGATGTCACCCCATGCCTCTATTTGCGCTCCAGCGGTGCGAGAAATTTCAAAAGACTGAGTGATGGATGGGACTTCATCTAGAGTTGGATTTGCCAACTGAAGGGCACGTTGCCTAACTTCTTTGTCAGGTGCCGATCGGATAATAGCATCTCGTACCATGGAATTGGCATAGGATTCTTTGTGAACTTCAGTAACAAATTGACACTTTCTACTGAGGCCGTGGAGTTCAGCAGCCCAAGCGCGATAGGATTGATTCGGTTGTTTTTGACAACGATAAAAGGCAACACGAGAGGCTACCACATGCGTATGCTTTTGAAAATAGACGGACAGAAGTGAGCACATTTCAGCAAAGGAAAAAGATGCAGGATCTTTCAAAGGAGCCAATTGCAACAACAACCGATACATTTGAGGTGAAATCCATGGAAGGAACAGAGACTTAAATGTTTGGTCGTCCATGACATGAAATGCCAAGAAGTGCTGTCGAAGACATTTTTCATAATCAGGCCAATCTTCTGCCCTCTCATCGTAAGGAGGAAAAGGAGGTAGAGACGACGACGAGAAACGCCCCACATTTGATGCCACAACGAAATCACGAATGACATTTGTGAGAAGCATTTGCTGTTCTATGAGACCTTGCAATAGTTGCTCTAAAGTAGCCATGGAAACATGTGGGTCAACGATGAAAAAGAAAAATTCACTACCTCATCGCCAATTGTTATAACTTCAAGCTGAACAAATATATTTCAAGGACGACACAATACATGAAAGTCACAGATCAAGTAAACAGAGTAAGACGTGTGTCACTTTAACAGTCAAATCATAACTGAGTCCGAGTCTAGCGGCCACTGGCTGGCTGGCCGCGTAGGTGGCGCTGCTGCTGCATGGCTGGCAGACAGCGCCGCATGTAGAGGACTCACGCAACTGAGCGGCGGTACTTTGAAAGATCGGCGAGTCACAACAATAAGTATGTTATCGATGTCTATTCTAGTGTAATTATCAATTCTATATTTTGGATGGTGTAATTCTGTAGTACAGATTTTGCCCTGGTATGTACCCTTGTGATAGGATTTGGTATCTGTCAGCTGTGTATGTTTTGTGGTTTGTGCAATGTCAAGTTTAAGTTGCATGGCAGCTTGCTAAGGTAGTCACATTTGCTGCAGCTTATGCCTTCTATGTTAAGTTGGTATATTCTGATTTTGGAGCCAGTTGTCAAATGGCCTGAGAAGAATGACTGGCAATTTTTGTTTGCTTTGTTCTCTCTGCAGTGTGTTGACCAGGGATCAATAGACAACCAAGGTAATTAAGAGAAACTTATTTAGTGATTTGAGGGAAAATTAGCACAATAGGTTTTTGTGTGTTTGTTTTCATAGCTAAACAAAGACTAGGAAATGAATAATCAAGGCATTAAACTGACCAGCATGTGATTTAGTTTTGTGGAAAAATGTTGAATAGCTTGAAATTAATAAATTTAATTAAGAGAAACCTAATTTATGATTTGAAGTAAAGCTGAAATATTTCGTGAACAGCTGCTTCTGGTTGTGTAAATGAAGTGTCAAAAAGTCCATCTCTTAATAGCTTAGCTACTTTGCCTTTAAAAAGTTACTTTTGTGCAGAAATAGTGTAATTTGTTCTTTCATGTTGAAAAAATAAATATCAAATTAAAGCATAAATTGAAACATCTCTGCTTTCTCTTGATTGATATATGTGGTATGCAGGTAGAATAGCTAAGTCTCAGGATAAAATTAAAACCATGTGGTCAGTCATAAAGGAAGTGGCTGGTCTGCAGAGACAGGTTGAGCATATAGAATCAGTGCGTAGTGGGAATGTCCGTGTTACTGATAAGTCGCATATATGTACAGTATTTAATAATCACTTTTTCAATATAGCAGGTGAACTAAATAGAAACCTAGTCCCAACAGGGAATCATGTAGCACTCTTAGAAAAAAGTGTTCAGAGACTGTTCCCTGAAATGCTCCTCCATGATACTGACAAGAGGGAGATTGAGTTGATAATTAAATCACTAAAGACCAAGAACTCTCATGGATATGACAGGGTATCTAGCAGTATACTGAAGTATTGCTCTATGTATGTTAGCCCAGTACTTAGCCATATCTGTAACTTTTCCTTTAGGAGTGGCCAGTTTCCTGACCGATTAAAGTACTCGGTAGTGAAGCCACTCTATAAAAAGGGAGACAGGGATAATGTTGACAATTTTAGACCTATTTCTATGCCATCGGTGTTTGCTAAAGTTATCGAGAAGGTTGTATATACAAGGTTACTGGAGCATTTAAATTCACATAATTTGCTGTCAAATGTACAGTTTGGTTTTAGAAATGGTTTAACAACTGAAAATGCTATATTCTCTTTTCTCTGTGAGGTTTTTGGATGGATTAAATAAAAGGTTGCAAACACAAGGTGTTTTCTTTTATTTAACGAAGGCTTTTGACTGTGTTGACCACAAAATATTACTGCAGAAGTTGGACCATTATGGAGTAAGGGGAGTAGCTTACAATTGGTTCGCCTCTTACTTTAAGAACAGAAAGCAGAAGGTAATTCTCCACAATATTGAGAGTGGTAGTGATGTTCAGTCCCAATGGGGCACTGTTAAGTGGGGTGTTCCCCAAGGGTCGATGCTGGGGCCACTGATGTTTCTTATTTACATAAATGATATGCCTTCTAGTATTACAGGTGATTCAGAAATATTTCTGTTTGCTGATGACACCAGCTTGGTAGTGAAGGATCTTGTGTGTAATATTGAAACAGTATCAAATAATGTAGTTCATGAAATAAGTTCATGGCTTGTGTAAAATAATTTGATGCTAAATCACAGTAAGACTCAGTTTTTACAGTTTCTAACTCACAATTCAACAAGAACCGATATTTTGATCAGACAGAATGGGCATATTATAAGTGAGATGGAACAGTTCAAGTTCCTAGTCGTTTGGATAGATAGTAAGCTGTTGTGGAAAGCCCATGTCCAGGATCTTGTTCAGAATTTAATGCTGCTTTATTTACCATTAGAACAGTATCTGAAATAAGTGACAGTTCAGCACGAAAAGCAGTCTACTTTGCATATTTTCATTCTCTTATGACATATGGTATTATTTTTTGGGGTAATTCTTCTGATTCAAAAAGGGTATTTTTGGCTCAAAAACGGGCTGTTCGAGCTATATGTGGTGTAAGTTCGAGAACCTCTTGTCGTCCCCTATTCAATAGCCTGGGAATTCTGACATTCCCCTCACAGTATATATTTTCTTTAATGTCATTTGTTGTTAGCAATATTAGCCTATTCCCAAGAGTTAGCAGCTTTCACTCAGTTAATACTAGGCAGAAATCAAATTTGCATGTGGAATGCACTTCCTTGACTCTTGTGCAGAAAGGAGTGCAGTATTCTGCTGCATCCATTTTCAATAAGCTACCACAAGAACTCAAAAATCTTAGCAGTAGCCCGAACTGTTTTAAGTCTAAACTGAAGAGTTTCCTCATGGCTCACTCCTTCTATTCTGTCGAGGAGCTCCTGGAAGAGCTAAAAAATTAAGCAAATTCCAGTGTTACATTGTTGGTTTTCTTTATTTAAACTTACGACTTGTCACCTGAATATGTTTTTTTATATTTCATTTTATCTGTTTCTACTGTCGTGTTATAATTTCATGTATTGACTCGTTCCATGACCATGGAGACTTCTCCTTAATTTGGTCCCACAGAACAATAAATAAATAAATAGTCTTGATAACAATAGAATATCAGTTGGTGCATAAGAATATTGTGTTTCACACTCTCGGAACAAAACTTGAAAATAAAGAAATAAATGGGAAAAAAAGGTTCAGTTGGGATGGATGGGGGAGGGAGGGGTGCAACAAAATGCAGTATTGGCACTGTTAATACAGCCGGCACCATGTAGGGGAACGAAGGTAGCAAGTTTTCTTTCTTTTTTGTATATGCTTGTCAACCTCACAGTGCTTCTGCTCTTCGGTCAGTGGCCTCCTTTAATCCAAAATTATTTATATTCTACCAGAATTTCCTACATTTAATTTTGCTCTTTTGTGATCTGTCAACAGATACACTGAATATTTATTTTTGTTTTCAAATGTGGTGCGTGGGCTGATGCTTCCTTTCTAGCTGGGTGGGCTGCGTGTCTGTTATCTTAACTGTAACTGTCTTTTGAGGGTGACTGTACTGGGTGTGTTTGTAGCAAGGCCCTGTGCAGTGCTGACCAGCACACACCCAGTATTTGCAGCACCTCATGCAGTGTTTCTGCTTCAGTGCTCAGGAACTGCACAGATCTACTAGTGCTGGGGTTCCCTGCTACTAGCCAGGCATTCAAATGGGGCACACAATGCAGCTGAGATTTTCCTGCTGAATAACTGGGGGCATATGAGTGGACCCAAAAATAACAAGACATGTTTTACAAATAAAAATGTGTATTTGATGAAAAAATTTCAAAGCTTCATTTCTTTCAAAATAGTGTCTGTCAAACATAATAAATTTTTGTCATTGGTGGAAACAGTTTTTTAAACTTCTGGGACTGTGTAATTAAAGAAGCCATCACAATAAAAATCATTATGAATGCCCTTAACAGAGACAGTGGTATGCAGCTCAGCTTGGTGTGGGATCCAGTGATCATGAGGCTGAAACAGGCGCATTGTACGTGGAATCAGCCTGCCTGTGTATGGTAACAATGTGAGCCCCAGTAATGTCACATCTGGCAGGTAGAGTATATAATGGTGTACTAGCAGCCCATTAGCAGTTGTTCTACTTGACCATGGTCAAAGAATGGTCAGTCAAAAGCTTGTGGCATTTTAACCACTTGACATGGGTGGAAGGCTGGTAACATTTTATTCAATGTTACCCCATGAGATACTGCATTCTTAAGTAATTGATGATGACTGAAGTAGAGAGGATGTACAATGCAGACTGCCTATAGCAAGAAAAGCATTTCTGAAAAAAGGGAATTTATTAAAATGTAATATAATTTTAAGTATTAGGAAGACATTCCTGTAGGTATTTGTCGGGAGTTTAGCCTTGTATGGAAGTGATATGTGGACAATACACTGTTCACACAAGAAGTAAATAGAGGTTTCGGTATGTTGTTCTGCAGTGGAATGCTAAAGATTAGATGGGTAGATTGAATAAATAATGTGGAGGTACTGATCGAATTGGGAAAAGAAGAAATTTATAGCAGAATTTAATTGCTTAACAAGAGTGATAGGGCACAAATCGCAGAATATCTGAGTGACCACCATCAAACGTTCATTTCTGAGGAAGAGGATGTGGAACAAAAATGGAAAAAATTCAGAAACATCGTCCAGTACGCCTTAGATAAGTTCGTACCGACTAAGGTCCAAAGCGAGGGGAAAGATCCACCGTGGTATAACAATCATGTACGAAAGGTACTACGGAAACAAAGAAAGCTTCATCATAGGTTTAAGAGTAGTCGAATCATAGCTGATAAGGAAAAGCTGAACGAAGCGAAAAAGAGCGTAAAGAGAGCAATGAGAGAAGCATTCAACGAATTCGAACATAAAACATTGGCAAACAATCTAAACAAGAACCCTAAAAAGTTTTGGTCATATGTAAAATCGGTAAGCGGATCTAAATCCCCTATTCAGTCACTCGTTGACCACGATGGCACCGAAACAGAGGACGACCGAAGAAAGGCAGAAATACTGAATTCAGTGTTCCGAAACTGTTTCACTGCGGAAAATTGTAACACGGTCCCTGACTTCAGCCGTCGCACGGACGCCAAAATGGAAAATATTGAAATAAACGATATCGGAATTGAAAAACAACTGCTATCACTTAGTAGCGGAAAAGCATCCGGACCAGACGAGATACCCTTAAGATTCTACAGTGATTATGCTAAAGAACTTGCCCCCTTTCTATCAGCAATTTATCGTAGATCGCTGGAAGAACGTAAAGTACCTAGCGACTGGAAGAAAGCGCAGGTCGTTCCCATTTTCAAGAAGGGTCATAAATCAGATGCGAATAATTATAGGCCTATTTCGCTTACGTCAATCTGTTGTAGAATAATGGAACATGTTTTGTGTTCTCGTATTATGACGTTCTTAGATAATACAAATCTCCTTCATCATAACCAACATGGATTCCGCAAACAGAGATCATGTGAAACTCAGCTCGCCCTATTTGCCCAAGAAATTCACAGTGCCGTAGACACTGGCGAGCAGATTGATGCCGTATTCCTGGACTTCAGGAAGGCATTTGATACGGTTCCGCACTTACGTTTAATGAAAAAAATACGAGCTTACGGAATATCGGACCAGGTTTGTGATTGGATTCAGGATTTCCTAGAAGAAAGTACACAACATGTCATTCTTAACGGTTCAAAATCTGCAGATGTAGAGGTAATTTCGGGAGTACCGCAAGGAAGCGTGATAGGACCTTTATTGTTTACAATATACATAAATGACTTAGTTGACAACATCGGTAGCTCCGTGAGGCTATTTGCAGATGACACGGTTGTCTACAAGAAAGTAGCAACATCAGAAGACTCGTACGTACTCCAGGAAGACCTGCAGAGGATTAATGCATGGTGCGACAGCTGGCAGCTTTCCCTAAACGTAGATAAATGTAATATAATGCGCATACATAGGGGCAGAAATCCATTCCAGTACGATTATGCCATAGGTGGTAAATCATTGGAAGCGGTAACGACCGTAAAATACTTAGGAGTTACTATCCGGAGCGATCTGAAGTGGAATGATCACATAAAACAAATAGTGGGAAAAGCAGGCGCCAGGTTGAGATTCATAGGAAGAATTCTAAGAAAATGTGACTCATCGACGAAAGAAGTAGCTTACAAAACGCTTGTTCGTCCGATTCTTGAGTATTGCTCATCAGTATGGGACCCTTACCAGGTTGGATTAATAGAAGAGATAGACATGATCCAGCGAAAAGCAGCGCGATTCGTCATGGGGACATTTAGTCAGCGCGAGAGCGTTACGGAGATGCTGAACAAGCTCCAGTGGCGGACACTTCAAGAAAGGCGTTACGCAATACGGAGAGGTTTATTATCGAAATTACGAGAGAGCACATTCCGGGAAGAGATGGGCAACATATTACTACCGCCCACATATATCTCGCGTAATGATCACAACGAAAAGATCCGAGAAATTAGAGCAAATACGGAGACTTACAAGCAGTCGTTCTTCCCACGCACAATTCGTGAATGGAACAGGGAAGGGGGGATCAGATAGTGGTACAATAAGTACCCTCCGCCACACACCGTAAGGTGGCTCGCGGAGTATAGATGTAGATGTAGATGTAGATGTAAAAGAAGGGGTCAGTTGATAGGACACATCAAGAGGCATCGAGGAATAAGTTTGGTAATGTTCAATTAGGTGTAGGTTGCAGTAGTTATGAAAAGATGATGAGGCTTGCAAAGGATATAGTAGTGTGGAGAGCTGCAATAAACCAGTCTTTGGACTGAAGATGTTAACAACAACAAGCAACATCATTTTCACCAGTTTCTATGTTTTGCATACTGAAATTATTTTTTTCACTTGCTATTTCCATCTCGTACATAACCACAGTGTTTTTTAGTGCAAAATTGATAGCAAAACCACGAGAAGTATAGATATCTACAGAGACTCAAGTAGTAGCTGATGGAAATCTTCTTAGCTGCTGCAGGTCAATCAGAATATGCCAGCACACATGCTATCATCAGCAGCCAACCCCTGGCAATGGAAATGTTTGCCAACACCAGAACTAAAACCAACTATCTCCAAGTCGGGCACCCTCAGACTAGTGTGTGCTGGTAGAAATACTTTCTGACAGCTAAAAAAGATGTTAGAATGAAATTTGTTTCCTTCTTTCAGTTGTCACTGCTACCATCATAATCATAACCATCATCATCCTCATCTTGAACATTTTCCAGATCCAGACTGGGTGTGTTTGGAACATAAACTTTGCCACATAGTTTTGTTTTCCCACCATCTTCCTGTAATCACTTTGGTCGAGATCTCACCTCTCTCTCTCTCTCTCTCTCTCTCTCTCTCTCTCTCTCTCTCTCTCTCTCTCTACGAACTTGTCCAAACTTGTCAGTCAGTCAGTCAGTTTGTAGCAAGGCCCTGTGCAATGCTGACCAGCACACACCCAGTATTCAGTCAGTCAGTTAGTCAGTCAGTCTGCAATTATGACCCATTACATATAGGCTTTGTCTCTTGTTTGTACATTGGTATTTACAGAGTGTATTTTACAATTTAGTGTGTGTGTGTGTGTGTGTGTGTGGGTTTTTTTTTTTTTTTGTAATTTATTGTGTTCTTTTTTACAGTTTATGAATAATTTCAATATCTTTAAATTTACATTCATATATATTGCTTACCAAAATTAAATGACAATAATTCTGTTTCTTTTTTGTTATGCATGTATCATACTTTTGGATTTTCCTTCCAAAAATGAGAAAATTTATTTATAGAATAAAATAGGTTTTTGTTCAATATTTCTCTGATTGTGTGGTTAAAGTCATTAATGTTCTTTATTTGGCTTATTTGGTTTGGAAGGCAATTGAATAGCTACATCTGCACATATGTTACCCTTTTCTCATAACAACTTGTCCTGTATTGAATTGTTCTTACCTTCCAGCAGTTTTCTGTGTCATATTGCTGTACCTCCCCATTTTTTTAAGTGTTCAAAGTAAATGAGTTTAAGGGCTTCAGTGCTAAAAGTTTTGGCTATCTCCAGTAATGCGCAATACACTGAATTTAGTTTACTACTTACGCAGCTGATATACCCTACACATGTTCATCTATTATCGAGGCAGAGAACTGGAAATTTTATACATACCACTAGCTCAAATTTCTTAGCATTGACTTTAACTCCAGCTCATTTTGTTTGCGTCGATTGTTTTTAAATTTCATGATTTGTGTTCTTACCCCTACTCTCCCCATCCTCCCCCCACCTCCCCCCCACTTCCGAGTTTTATTATTTCTAAACTAGTTATCCAGTCTAAGTAAAACTCTTTCAGCAATATGTTTCACTTCTTCCATTTCTGTCCCCTTAATTGAAATATTAATGTCATCTGCAGAGAGGATGGATTTCTGTTGAATATCATCATGAAAGTCTTTGATATATACTAAGAATAGTAGTACCCCTAGAACACTTTCTTGAGGCATCCTATACAGGATATTCTCCATGTTTGAATTGTATCTATTGCTCTCCTCAACTAATGTTCCTTTTCTGATGCCTGTCCATTAAAAGTATGATTTCATCAAATTGGATGCAGTGGCTCGTAAACCACAGAATTTTAGTTTCTGCAGAACAGTATTGTGATTCACTAAATGAAAAGCCTTTAGTAAGTTGCAGGATGTGCCAATTGTTGATTCTTCCCTGTCAAGTGTTTATAGTACATAGTGAACAAGTTATTGTATTACCAAAGTATTGGGTTTCTTTATTTAACTTCGTAGAATTCTGGATAGGATATCCTGTGATGGAAAAAAGTTTATCAGCCTGTTATCACAGAATTCTTTCTAAAGATATCTGATATTACTGGAAGGATACTAACAGGTCTGTAGCCTTCAGGTTCTGTAGTCAGTATTTGGACGGTAGTCACACTCAAGCCATTTTTAAACTCCTGGGATACAGTCCTTTCGTGTTGACTAATTACTTATATTGGTCAGGGGTTTAACAATAAATTTAGATGACAGTTTGACAACCCTATTGGAGGTAACAAAAGTGTCCTGAATCTTGATATTGTTCAGGTTATCTGTGATTACTGTTACTTCTTCCTCATTTGTTGGAAAATGGTGTATGGAATTAAGTAGTGGGCATCTTTTGTCTCGTAGGATATTTGTTGGAACTGACGTATTCTTTGCTGAATTTTTGCACACATTTATAAAGCAAATGCTTTGGCTTTAGTTCTCCTCTTTGTAAAGAACTGTTACATCTGATTCCTTGGGGTTGTTATTTTTACATGTTGCCTGTTCTTTTGCTGAACTCTCACTCTCACGCTCCCTCTCACTCTCCCTCTCCCACTCCCTCTGTTCCTTTTTCTGCTCCTCCCACTCCCTTCCACCCCTCCCCCTCCCCTCCCCCCTCTCCCCTCTCCCCTCTCCCCTACCCCCTCTCCCCTCCCCCCCCTCCCCTCTCCCCTCTTTCACATGTTAGTGTGTGTATGGCCAAAGCTTTTTGTGGCTGACCACCTCATTTACTTCTGTGCCACAGTAAGGCTGGGCGATAAATAATAATAGTAATAGTAATTTCTCAGTCTGGTATTACATTTATGATTGTTACTGTTGTTTTTGAACTGTTATTAATTGTTGACAACAAACTTCAAAAGTAATACTTTTCTTGCAATATCTACAGCCATGAAGTGGGCACAACCAATAGATCTGTTTGACTGCCGCACACGCTCCTGGTATATTGAAGCTTCAACTTGCAGCAAGGATGTTGTCGTCCTGATGGACACCACGGGATCGATGAAAGGCCTGAGGCACACGATTTCCAAACACACAGTGCGCACTATTCTTGATACACTTTCCAATAATGACTTTGTTAATGTCTTCAACTTCTCAGAGAGAGCCCAGGAGACTGTGCCATGTTTCAAGAATATGCTAGTACAGGTATGAGCCTGCATGTCAGGTAATCTACTCTTTTGTTTTCTCTCATTAGTTAGTCTTCATCAGACTCTAGGCACTAGGAAAATGCCCATGAATTAATGTTTTGCAGATTTGTCCTTCACACTTGTAACTTCTAATTGCATGATCAAGAATCATGTAGAAAGCACTTTAAGGAACTTAACATCTTAACATTACCTTCTCTGTATATAAAAGCGTGTCTTCTTTCCATAAAAAAACAAATACATACCTTAACGTCCAGAACAGATGTTCATTCACATGATACCAGATATAAAAACAATCTTAATGTAGACTTTACTAGGCTCTCTAAGGTCCAAAGTAGCTTTCAGCAAACAGGATTAAAATTATATAACAAGTTACCACAATCACTGAAAGACCTACAAGGAGATGCCTTCAAGAAGCAGCTGCACAAATTGTTAGCTGATAAGTGTATCTATGATGTAAAGGAATTAGAATGTAGTAGAGAGTGAGAGTAACTATGATGTCAAGGAAGTGGAATGTAGTAGAGAGTAACTATGATGTTATGGAATTATAATGTAGAGAATAACTCTTTATCCTCATGTAATGTAATCTGAATGTACATAGTTTCCCAATTTTAGATTCACTATCAAATGTAATGTCAAAACTGTCTATTTCAACAAATGTTGGCTAATGACAAGTAATAAATAAATAAATAAATAAAAATAAATAAATAAAAACTTGTAAAACTAGTTCAAGTTGTTCTACAATAACTGGTACGTGAGTGCACATTGTCCACTCTCATTGTGAGTTGTTGTGGAGATAACATATTCTTTAAGAAGACAGGAGTTGCTTTGAAAATGAACTGAAAATTAAAATTATTTTATCAAATTTTATTGTATTGTCCCATGAAAAAATAATATTACTTATCTTGATTCTAATAGATGATATTGACTTTACTAAGTCTAGATACTGCCTCAGATCTAGAGTGGAGGGTTTTTTAACTGCTGAAATATTCATATTTAACCCTTTTATGGGCACTTTTGTGGTAGCAATTCTGTGAATATAATTTTTTTGATATCATGTTAAATTTGTGATCATCTGACTATATTTATTTTTGGATAATTTCATTTTTGTGGTTGAGGACCAAACCTATGGTGGTATACACTGGCATGCACTCGGGGGAAGCAACTGAAGCACTGCTTCAGTAACTATAACTGTGACAGTATATAATATATTTATAATCATATATCTAGATGAAAATGTTACGTTCCTTCAAAGCACACAGAACTAATATGTTCATTACATTACAAAATTGACTGAATATTGTGATCCAAGCCAAAGCAATGACCATTTAATTCTTCAGGCTTTTCCGGCGAGGCATTGTGATGTTGAACAATTGGGTTTCTGCCAGTTATTCATGTCTCTTTTGCATGATATTTCAACTGCATGACTCGCAGTCTTCTTGAGATGCTGTTTGATGCTGATTCCAGTGTTGAATGAGTCTGGTGTTTATGCCTATGTTGTGCTAGGTGCTCTGTGTGCTGTCCACGCTGCATCAGGCACTCTGTCTGTGGTATGCACTGACCAATAGCCGTGACTGTAGCATTTTCTTCCACCTGCAGCTGTTTTGAATGCTGTGAGCATACTTTGTGGTTAATATCCTTTGTCAGCCTTGGTGTATGAAGTTCTGAATGATGTCCAAGTCGTGCTAGACATTTTATCAGCCAATTGTTGTCATTTAAGGTTTCCTGTGATCTAGGACATCCTGTTACCCTGCTGTGCCTTGTCAGGCATTCTGTCAGAGGTCCATACCCACCAGAAGGGGCTACAGTGTTATTTTCAGGCCACTGGTGTTCAGTTTGCCACCTGAGACTTAGTAGAACATCGTCAGTTGATGGCTCTGTTGTCTGAGGTACATTTTCACGTGTGCCTTTTGTTGCATGTACTGGGCTGTTTTCTCTAATTCCATCTTCATACTTGTTCCCTGGGGTCTTGATGTTGTCTCCATTGCATCTTCACAAGATTGAGTGCCAGGTTCCAGGAGGAGCTCAACCAGAAACTGCTGTCATGGTTAATGAGATTCTCTGTGACTTTAATCTCAATAGATTATTTGTCAATGCTGTCCCAGTATCTTGATGTTTGTGTTTGAATCTTGGCATTATTATAGTTCTTAACAGTTCTTGGCAATTGTTGACTAGGTTGCCTGTCTCAGTCTGGTGTGCCTTTGTTGTTTGTGCCTGATATCAATGGTCATAGTCACCTGGCCCATGTATGGCATACCACATTCACATGGTATGTGGTCAACGTCCAGTTTCTGTAGACCCAGGACATCCTTTACCCTCTCTAGTGGAGCCCTAATCTTGTTTGATTGATATTATGTCTGAGAAGAATTCTGATGATCTTGGCAGATACCAGCCCAATTTATGGCCAATATGGAACATACTTTGTTTCTTCTTGTACCTCTTCAGGAACCTCTGGTGGGGAAACAGGGTGCAGAACCATTTGAACATCTTGACAAAGAATCAATTTTTGTAGAACACAGATTGTGAGTGTTATAACTCCTTCACCAAATTATCAGTTTCTGACAGTGTTTGTGCCCAGAAAACCAGATTTCTGAGTACACCATATTTCTGTGCCAAATGGTGGCAACTGCTGGCTTGCAGGTACAAGTTGATGTGAGTGGGTCTGCAGTACACACTGACTGGAGGTACCATCTACCTTCCTTTTGTTTAGTGCATCTAGGAACTGAAGTAGTGAGTCCTGCTCCAGTTCCATAGTGAATTTAATGTTAGGGTGGTGTGCATGTAGGTGGTCCAAAAAAACATCAAGCTTTACCCTCCCATGGTGCCATATAACAAAGGTGTCATCCATACACCTAAAAAAAGCATTTCGGTTGATCTGGGTCCGATATAAGTGTCTCCTCTTCAAAGCTATCCTCCGTAGCGAGATTAGCCACCTTTGGTGAGAGAGAGCTGCCCATTGCCACCCATTCTGTTTGCTTATAGAATTGACACCCATGTAGGAAGTACGTAAAGGTCAATATGTGCCTGAATAAGCCCAGGAGAGTACCACTGAACTTTTCTCCAATTAACTCAAGTGAATCATTCAGTGGTACATGGGTGAACAGGAAGACCATGTCAAAACTGACCATAATGCAATGTCTGTGATCTGCAGTTGCCTGAGGTATTGTAGGAAATCCTCTGAATTGTGAATATGATGGACACGCTCCCCCACATATGGGGAGAGCATCATCTTAACCATGTGGTGCATGAATTTCACTGCAGTGGACAACTTGTAATGGTCAATTTTATGGCGTTTTCAATCAGTCGTGAGGCTGCAAATGCATGCAGAACACACCACCAGTAGGGACTGCCTAGTTGCAGTCAACTGTGTGCATTTGCAGCCTCAGGACTGACTGAAAATGCTAAAGAAGTGACCATTAACAGCTGTCCACTGTAGTGGACACCATGCGCCACAGGGTTAAGGTGTGGAGCAGTAGGATAAGTGGCTGCACCAGTGTTGCTGACTATTGGATGTCAATGTCAATGATCTGTAGTTGCCTGAGGCATTTTAGGAAATCCTCTGAGTTGTGAATGTGATGGACGCACTTCCCCGCATATGGGGAGAGCATCTTCTTAAGGTGTCGAGCAGTAAGGTAGGTGGCTGCACCAATGTTGCTGACTATTAGGTGTAGAGAAACCTCTTCCTTGTGCACGTTAGACAGGCCATAAAGCCTGGGTGTTACTGGTGTTTCTTCCCATAGCTGCTTAATAATCTTTTCTGGAAGGCCAATTTCCTTTAGAAGAGCCCTGTTGTTCTTGTCCACCTTGACTGTGGAGTCCATTTCTACTGGTCTGTATGGCAGATCATCCAAAAGTTGTTGCCCTTGACTGTCATAATCTGCCTTTCATATGATGATGGTGGCATACTCCTTATCTCCTGGTTACACCACAATATTATCATCTTCCTGTAGTTGTTTGAGGGCCAACCTCTCACTACCAGAGATGTTTGATTTGAGCAGTTTGGGTTTGATGAGCACCCTACACGTCTCTTGTCGGACTTCTTCAGCCTCACTGGCAGGAAGTTACAGAGCCACCTGCTCCAGTCCACTGACAAAGGCAGCAACAGTAACATTTCTGGGGCAAACTGTGAAATTAGGACCCTTGCTCAGTACTCTCAAGATGGTTGTGTTGAATTTCTTCTCACTCAGGTTGATGATGGTGCGAGCGACCTCATTCTGCTGCACCTTGTTGAGATGTTCAAACTTGGCTAGTTGACAGGATGCCGATTTCTTGCTGTCAACTTGGTCCCAGTCTCATTTGGTTAGAGTGTTTGCTATAAAAAGGTGTAGAGGCAGGAACCCTCTGGATCTCACATAAAGTTCATAGCGCATGTCGCATACTCTCTTCCTGACCAATGCTAAGTTCGTTCGATGTTTAATTCTGTTGGCCAATCAGGAACTGACGTGATGTTCAGTTTTAGCAAATACTGTAAGTACGTCTTTTTCTCGGCATCTCAGCAGGAGACAGCGAGAACTGAGATGTAATTCTTCAGGTTTTCCCGGTGAGGCATTGCCATGTTCAACAATTGGGTTTCTGCTGGTTATTCGCGTCTTTCTTGCACGATTCGCGGTCTTCTTCAGGTGCTGTCTGATACTGATTCCAGTGCAGAAAAAGTCTGGTATTTATGCCTATGGTGTGCTAGGCGCTCCGTCTGCAGTCAATGCTGCGTCAGGCACTCTGTCTGTGGTATGTGCCGACCAGTAGCAGTGACTTTAGTGTGTTCTTCTAGCTGTGGGTGTTCCAAACACTGTGCATATACTTTGTAGTTATTATCTATTATGAGTCTTGCTGTATGAAGTTTTGAATGATGTCCAAGTCGTGCTAGACATTTTATTCTGTGATTGTTGGCATTTAAGCCCTGATGTGATCTAGGACATTCTGTTACCATGGTGTACCATGTCAGTCATTCCATCCAAGATCCATGCCCACCAGGAGCCATTTCTGGTGGGCATGGACTTTGAATGGAATGCCCAACGTGGTGCACAATGCGTGTTTTTCTTTTTTATTACTTCGTATCTAAAGATTCATCTATTGAGTTGAAGGAGCTGTCATTCAGAAATTCTTTTAATTTGTTTCTAAATGTCGGTTGGCTATCTGTCAAGAGTTTTAAAGCTATTTGGTAAATGACCAAAGATTTTTGTGGCAGCATAATTCACCCTTTGCGTGCCAAAGTCAGATTTAACCCAGAATAGTGAGGATCATTCTCTCTTCTAGTGTTTTAGTTATGCACTTTGCTGTTATTTTTGAAATGGGATAGGTTATAAATAACAAATTTTGTATGTGAATATAGATATTGCAAAGGTGCTGTGAATATCCAGAGTTCCTTAAATAAATGTCTGCAAAGTGATCTTGGGTGGGCTCCAGCCGTTATTTTGATTACACACTTTTATGCAATAAATACTTTTTCTCTTAAAGATGAGTTACCCCAGAATATGATGCCATATGAAAGCAGCTAATAAAAATAGGCATATTAGGCTATCACCAAAATTTGCAATAACCCTAATAGCATAAGTAGCAGAACCTAAACATTTCAGCAGTTCATTAATGTGTTCCTTTCAGTTCAATTTCTCATCAATGCACTTACTTACTTATCCATGGCTTGGTGCTTAGTGACCATATGCCTGCTCTACACTCCTTCTCCATTGTTCCCAGTTGTGAGCCTCCTGCCACCATTTGCCCGTTCCTAGTCTCATGTCCTCGGTGTCCTTGTCAATATTGTCCTTCCATCTTGTCCGCGGTTGTCCCCACTACCTCCTTCGAGCTACACCTCCCAGAAACACATCATGGGTCATCCTCCCTTCATTCATCCTTGCTATATGTCCAGCCCAGGTCAACCTTCTTCTTATTATTCTTTTTATAATGTCAGGCTGTGTGTAAAGCTCTTTTAATTCTTGGTTTTTTCGAATTCTGCATTCCCATGTTGGTGTATCTATCATAGGACCATATATTTTTCGGAGGATTTTTCATTCGAAAACAAGTAGTTTCTCTTCATGTGTTCTAAAGGTGAGGCTTTCACAACTGTACATAACCACTGCCATAATCATATTGTGGTACAGCCTGATCTTAAAACTTCTTGACAGGGATCTTTTCTTCAACACATCCTGAAGGCTAAAGTATACTCTGTTGCCTCCAACAATTCTTGCATTTATTTCAGTTTCACTGTGGTTCTGATCACTGCAGTGACTACCAAGGTATTTGACCTTTTGAATTGGAGATTGTCCACTGCGAGCGGGTCCCCATCTCTTGCTGACTTGCTCAGGACCATGTATTCTGTCCTATATTCACTGGCATACAGGCCTGCCCTATTGGCAGTCTTGCAGTATGAGCCTGTCATTCTTCTGAGCTCTTCTCTACTACTGCTGATTATGCACACACCCAGAAATTTTGAATATTCTGCCCTAGCAGTAGACTTCTGTTCATAGTCTATATTTATCGATAGTATTATGCCATTTGCTGTACAGAACTATATATACTGTGTTTTCTCAAAGTTTAGTTCTTTTGCAGATAACCACTTAATACTTTTCTGAAAGACATTATTTACAATCTCCTGAGCTAATTCTTATTTGTTGGATGTGATTACTATACTTGTATCATCAGTAGAGAGAACTAACTTTGCACGTTTGAGAATATAAAGTGGGAAATCATTAATATATATTAACAACAAGGGACCCAAGACTGAACACTGTGGGACACTGTTCCTGATACGTCCCCAGTTAGAGGACTCTACTGAGTTTTGCAGACCATCTGTACTGTTAATTTCAACCTTGAGCATCATTCCAGTTAAATGTGAATTACATCAACGTTCAGTTATTCAGAGCATTTAATATTTGATCAGTGAAAGCATATTTATCATTTTCTGTTGAAAAGCCTTTCCAAAAATTAAACTGACATTTTGTTAGTCTTCAGTTTTCCAAATATACAAAGCTACTCTTGAATACACTACTTCTTCAAGAATTTTGGATAAAGCTGTCAGAAGTGAGACTGGATGGTAGTAGTTAGCATCACACTTATTGCCCTTTTTATACAAGAGTTTAACAATAACACATTTCAGTCTATCCAGAAAAATGACCTGTCTCAGTGACCTACTATGCATGTAATTGAAAATCCTACTTATCTGTTGAGGGCAAGCTTTTATTACTCTTTTGGAAATGCCATCAGTTACATGTGAGCTTTTACATTTGAGTGAATTTAGTGTTTTCCTAATTTCAGCAGGAGAGGTGGGTTGAATTTCAGTTTTAATAAATTTCATAGGTACTGCCACTTCCATATACAGCCTCACATTTTCTAATGAACAGCTGGATCCTATTTTCTTACAACACTTTTAAAAAATGACTATTAAAAGTATTTAGTACTTCTGACTTTTTGTTCACAAACTTTTCATTGAGAGAGATAGAAATAGTCTTTCTATGCTCTGAGTTGCCCTGTTTCCCTTGTAACAGTATTCCAAATTGTTTTAATTTTATCATCAGAGGTGCTAATGTCAGACACAATGCACATACTTTGGGACTTTTAAATAACTTTTCTTAATACAGTGCAGTAGTTTTATAATGTTTGACTGTTCCTGGATCACTACTCCTTCTAACTATAAGATAAATTTCCCTTTTCTGTTCACAAGATATTTTTATTCCTTCAGTAAGCCATGGATTTGTAGATGGTTTCTTAGATATGTTTCACTGTTTTCTTAGGGAAACTTTTTTGAAATATACTCACAAAGGTGTCATGAAATAGGTTAAATTTTAAATTAGCATCAGATTCCCTGTACACCTCATCCCATTCTTTTGCGAGCTTTCCCTAAAATTTGCAGTTGTTAAATTGTTAACTTAATTCAGTATTTTGGAGGACTGCTTTGCGTTACTGTATGGAGCTATGTCATATACAGTAACTAGCTGTGTATCATGATCAGAAAGACTTTTCTTAACAGAAAAAGTATTTATTTGATTAAATGGTCTATAAAAACATTATATTCCAGTGTGCTGCTTTCCTTTACTACCAGAGTATGAAAATCAACATTGAAATCTCCACAACTAATAATTTGCTTCTCTCTGTCTGACAGATAGCACAAACACAAAAGAATCCAAGTTTTTCAGAAATGGCTGAAAATTTCCCAGTGGAGATATATACACAGCTACAGTTACAAAATTACCAATATTTAGTTTAAGCTCACAGGCACGTGCTTCTGCATGTTGCCATACAAAAAATTTCTTAGTAATTAAATTTTTCACATTATGATAAATTTTAATATATATGGCAACTCTTTCTCCCTCCATAGTTTCTCTACTTGCATGTGCTGAAAGCTTATATTGACAGGCAGAGTATATCTGTTCCACCTTCAGTGTCTAATTTTCTAAACAAGCAAGAAGCTCATCTGCTTTGTTTTTTATTCCCTAATACTCTAATGCTATACACTAACATTAATTTTCACTGTCCTTTTATGAGAATATTGCAATATTTTAACTTCTCAAGTACCTGCCTGTCTGAGCTTCGCAGTAAGCAGAATTCATTCAATGTTGACTCATTGGACACTGATCTTAGCCTAAAAAAGAGGTACTCCCATGAGTTTGTGCCCCCCCCCCCCCCTAAAGATTTTGCTGTCATCATGGCCAATTTACCCTTCCCTTTTCTACTGAGCTGCAGGGCATGCATTGCGAAGTCCCACCTACCAATAACATCAACAGGAACCAAAACTATGCCTAATAACATTAACATTGATAGCACAATTTCAAGATTGTTCTAAATTGAAATTTTTAGGTTTATTGTCACAATAAGACTATGTACAGTATTCTAACTATTTCTGTAAAAGTGTGTTTTCAACTTTCTTAGATACATATGGAACTTCTATACTCTGCAAACTGTTGTACTGTAAAGTGCGAGCGTTAAGACCCATAAGATTTCACACACATTTGAAGATTTTTTTAAAGTGGGGGGCAGAGGGACATCACACTGCACCACTTATTAGGGTGTTCCCTGTTCAGCTTATTGATGGAGCAGAGGAAGAATGATTGTTTTATGCCTCCTAGTGTGCATTACACAGTGGGTTGTAGCATATTCCTAGTGTCATCATTTAAGGTGGATCTTGAAACCCTGTAATTAGACTTTCTCCGGATAGTTTATGTCTGTCTTCCAGAGTCTGCCAGTTCAGCTTCCTCATCATCTTTGTGAGACTCCTCCATGGGTCAAACAGACCTGTGGCCATTTGTGCTGCCCTTCTCTGTATACATTCAAGATCCACTGTTAGTCTCATTTGGTACAGCCCCCACACACTTAGGTAATATTCTAGAATGGGTTGCATGAGTGATTTGTGAGCAATTTCCTTTGTTGATTTTGTATGAGTTGGCCAATACCAACTGTGACTTATCGCCATTAAAGCCATACGACACTACACTTTTCGTTTTGTGCAGAGCAAAATTTTATGTTTCTGATCATTTAAAGCAAGTTGCCAATGTTTGCACAACTTTGAATTATTATCAAGATCTGACTAAGTATTTATGTAGCTTCTTTCAGACACTACTTCATTATAAATAACTGCATCATCTGCAACAAGTCAAAGGTAATTATTAATAATGTCTGCAAGGTCATTAATGTACAACATGAACAGTAAGGCTCCCAACACACTTGCTTGGGGCACACCTGTAGCACCGTTTCATCTGTCTGTGTATATTATTTGAAAAGGAGCTGCCTCTGTCAGTTACTGTAACACCTGATTGACATGGATCCTGAATTATTATATTGTTCAGTAATATCCAGTACTTTAGGTGTTGCCAGTGAAAGAGAGTGCTAGATCTTTTCCATTCAAAGCCCCCTGTGTTTCTTAACACTTCCTTGAATTGAAGATATTAGACCTTCACATAATCTAAGAGAGGAAGGGAATGCCATTTTGCTTATCTGGTATCTATCTGTTAATAACCTACAGTAATTTTTGTAATCATGTCCATTAAGCCTGGTACTTTAAACTGACAGTGTTTCACCAGTAACTTCGAGCAGCTATTAACTGTTGGCATAGATGCAATGGAGGCTGCAGTGCATCATTATGCAGTGCATTACAGAATTGGTGTTGATCTCATTGCACCTACACATACACATACACATACACATAGTACTTTATATTATATTTTGTCTAAACTCATTTGGATGGCATTACAGAATGAGTCATAACACAAGCTTCTGCAGTCATATAATTTGATAATCCAGTTTACTTATAAAATAGGTCAATAGCACCCCGTTAACCATCTTTGTATATGTAATTTTCCAGTACATGTTAACATAGTTGTCTGAAATTTCCTTTTTGAGATATAAAGTATGTAATTTTAATTGATTACATAAATATTTTAAAATCAAAATATGTGATCATAATATATGGCTTTAAAGCTAGTTGCAAAGACTATGTACTCATGACTTCATACACTGATCAGCCAGAACATCATGGCCATCTACCTAATAGCCAGTATGTCCACCTTTGGCACAGATAACAGCAGCAATGCATCATGCAACACATCCTATCCTCATAAATTCCGGGGGGGGGGGGGGGGGGGGTGATGAGTTCTCTCTCTGATGCCACATTCAATCGCATCCCAGATGTGTCCGATCAGGCTCAGATCTGGTGATTTGGGGAGCCAGCACATCAAATGGAACTCACTACTGTGTTCCTCAAACCAGTCCATCACACTCCTGGCCTTGTGACACAGCAATGAGTGGTGGCCACCTAATCCCATGACATCTGGAAATGCCTTTACCTTGTTTTTGCCACATGTTGAAGACACACTCTGCAGCATTCCTCGAACACCCAACAAATTGTACTGTCTCAGAAATGTTCGGTGCCAATCCTCCGGGCCATCACAATCTGCCCTTGGTCAAACTCTGATAGATCATGTGTGTTCCTCATTCTGCACATGGTCAACATGTCCACTGATACTACATGCACTGTGTGTGTATCTCATTGGCAGTCATTCATCACCCAACACTACTATTGCCTGGATGGGTTTATATCAATAGTAGGTCAGTGGTCATAATTTTCTGGTTGACCAGTGTATGCATCAACACCTACATTTTTTTCTGAACAATATCAAATGAAATAACCAGCTGATCAGTTCGTTTACATTAGACATGATGCTAGTACTGTAATTCATTCAAAGATACACACAGAAACTGAAGAAATGGTAAACAATGTTCTTAAAAGTATCTAACTGATTTTGTGCAAATGGTCTCTCCCTCAATTTTTAAAAGACACAATATATTCAGTTCTGCACATCTAAGAATACTACACCAGTGGTAAGTGTATCACACACTGAGGAAATAGTAAATAGGGTGGAAACGTCGAAATTCTTAGTTGTCAATATTGATGAGAATTTAAACTGAAAAAAGTACATTTAGAACTGCTAAAACATCTTAGTTCAGGTGCACACGCACTTAGAATCATTGCAAATCTTGGGGAGCGACAACTCAATAAGCCAACATATTTTGTGCATTTTCATTCAGTAATGTCATGTGGAATAATGTTCAGATGTAACCCATCTTTAAGAAAGAAAGTCTTTGTTGCTCAGAATATATTTGGTGCTCATCCACAACCATCTTGTAGACAGTCATTTAAGGTGTTGGGCATTCTGACTACTGCTTCACAGTATATTTACTCTCATGACGTTTGTTGTGAATAATCCACCACAGTTCAAAAGGGACAATGATGTACATAATTACAATAGCAGAAGGAAAATAATACTCATTATTCCATATTAGGGTTCTCTTTAGCACAAAAAGGGATGCACAGTGCTACAACAAAATTTTTTATCGCTTACCCAGTAATATAAAATTTCAGACGAAACCCATTAATCGACATAACGAAGTTGAAAATGGGATTTCTGAAGCCATCAAAAAGTGTGTAATGTACATTTACAGTGATACAGTTAATTCTATTGATTAACAGAGTTTGCTGACCTAAGCTACTTCAGCATTCTGGACGTTCGTAAAACTGAAAAAGTTTCTCCTTGACAATGTCTTCTGTTCTGTAAAAGAATATGTATTATATTAATGTATAAAATGTGGCGGGTAGGAATTACTAATTCACATCTGTATATTAAATAAAACTTACAAATGTTCAGCATGAACCATATTTATAATTTAATTTGTGGTGTGAATGTAAAATGACTCATTCCACATCATTAAGATTTATCACGCAAAATTATACATGGAACTAAGTAACTAATAACCAACAACTTACTCTTACTGCATGAGTATTTTATCATATACTCAGTTTTACTCAAAGGACCTTAAATACAACTGCATGGCCCCCCACCCCCAACAACCCAGTAACAAAAGCAAAAGTTTGGTTAACTGACTTCATTTTAAACACTTTGATGTGAGACTTAATAACTTGGTGATGTCTCCTCATTTAAATGAAAGAGGAAGAAATTAAATTGGTATACGAAGCCAAGATTGGAAGATGTGTGTTGACTTTGATTAAACTTTTTCCTTGAGTTGAGGCTTTTTCTCTAGATTGTGGAAGTCGGCTGATTGGCAGAAGTAGAGTATCTGAAATAATGTATTATGATTATCATCACAATTTGGTTTCATTTATATTATTGACACTGAAGTGTTCTGAATAAATGTTATACAAGTTGGAAATGTCATGCAAACAGCCCTGTACATTTACTTTTGATAATATTTCTTTTGTTTTTCAGGCTACTTTGGAAAATGTAAACACCCTGAAAGATTCCTTGGAGATAATTGACACAGAAGGAGTTGCCAATTTTTCCCAGGCATTTATTCAGGCCTTCAAACTTCTGGAGAAAGTAAGTGTGTTAATCTACATATTTTATCTTTAACAGTAATGGAAATTCCTGGATGGAGCAATATGTAAAATAAAGGAAAGGTAACCACTCACCTATAGTGGACTGACGCATGGAATGCAGAGACATGTAACATTCACACTAACTTTCGAGCTCATGATCTCTCTGTACCAAAAGTACACACATTCACATACACAACCACACAGGCACCCAAATGTACAATTCTTTGCCATGGTGAGACTCAGCAGTCTGCTAGACTTTGCTAAATCATTTGATAGAGAAAGAGCAAGAGCTCGTAAGCTAGTGTGTAAGCTGTATTCTATTATGTGTGTCTGTGCTCCATGCACTGGTCTGCTGTAAATCTCTAAGTTCTGGTATGTGAAAATGTCACTGCTATCAGGAAACATGATCATCATGAAGGAGTGTACATGGTATGCAACCATTCTCCTTCATCTTTGGTGATACCTTATGAACAACATGCTTCCATACATTCTGATTTAGTTTCCTCCTTCATCCTTTGATCGCCAATCTTCTTAAAATCAGTCAGAACCTTTTCTATCTATCATACACTTGCTATCACCTTTACCTCTATGAAAATATAATCCTTTCCCATTGATGTGTGTCCTGTAATGCATTTTTCTCTAAGTCTTTAAATGACAGTCTTCAGTGTGATATAATGATTTCAGTGTATCTGGTGCTCATATAAGAGACTCATATTATTTGTTACATCTTAAAATTATAGCATTATGCCTGTTTCAAATTTGTAAATTTTTAGGTAATTTAATATTCAAAATGCATTTAAATTGTTTTTAGAAGTCTTCCATTTTTGCTGTTGTCATACAGTGTGCAACACTGTTTGAAAACTTAAAACTTTTTACTGTGTGTGTGTGTGTGTGTGTGTGTAAAACAATAAACATGAAAACAAGTTCAATTAAAGATATATATAACTGTGCTACCACAAATTGTATAAAGGTAAGAGCTCAACAGCACAGCAAAACTTCAAAGAAGTGCTGCTTATATGGCAATAAAACTGTACAACTGTTTACCATTTCATATTTCAAATATCAACTTGAAATAGAAGTTAAAAAAACAATAAAACTATCGAAACTTCCTGGCAGATTAAAACTGTGTGCCGCACCAAGCCTCGAACGCGGGACCTTTGCCTGTCGCCGGCAAGTGCTCTACCAGCTGAGCAACCCAAGCACGACTCACGCCCTGTCCTCACAGCTTTACTGTGAAGGTAGGAGGCAAGGTACTGGCGGAAATAAAGCTGTGAGGACGGGGCGTGAGTCGTGCTTGGGTAGCTCAGGTGGTAGAGCACTTGCCCGCGAAAGGCAAAGGTCCCGAGTTCAAGTCTCGGTCTGGCACACAGTTTTAATCTGCCAGGAAGTTTCATAACAGCGCACACTCCGCTGCAGAGTGAAAATCTCATTCTGGCAATAAAACTATTGCTTGGAGAAAGCCCTTCCTATTCAGTCAGAGAATACGTACTAAATGCAAAAAATTGGAAATTGGCATACAGTGTAATAGGATTAATATGTGCTTAGTGAGGTGGGCAGTAAATTCAAGATGGGTTATAATAATAATAATAATAATAATAATAATAATAATAATAATATTTATTCAACATCGAATAATCAAATACAATCCCTAGAAATAATACAGTTTCAGGACATCATACAGATTATTCTTCTGGATACGTCAGTTTATAAATTACAAACTAAAGATTTGTTTGTATTAAAAAAATTTACATTTTGATGGATTTTACATTTGGTAGTATACAATCACAATATTACAAATATTGTTTTTATCAACATTATATTAGTATTAGGTTACTTAAAAGTATGAGCTTGACATACTTATGAAGCACTTTTCATACAGATATAATACTCGTCTAGGGAATAAAAAGGGTTTCTTTTTAGCTGACTTTTAATTTGTTAGTAGGAAGGATTGTGAGACTTGTTGGTAGGGCATTGGCTAGATTCAGCACAGCATGAAGTGCATTTTTTTCATACAAAGCTGTTCTGTGCCTATTTACATGGTATCTGAACTTTTGCCTTGTATCGTACTGGTGCAGGTCACAGTTGAAATTTGGATTTATTGTTTTCACAAGCAATATAACTTTCAATATGTATACACCTATAATGGTTAGCACACCTAATTTTGGGAACACATTCCGACATGATTCTCGAGGTTTGGTACCACAAATAATTCTGATAACTTTTTTCTGTAGTATTAATAATGTACTTAGGTTGGCTTGAGTTGTTGCAACCCATATTTCTACAGCATAGTTTAAGTTTGATGAGAATAGGGCATGATAAGCAGTTTTTAGTACACACATGCCCTTACAATATTTGCTAATCATATTTATAGCAAACACATTCTTCGACAGCTTACATGCTAAGGGATCAATATGCATGTCCCATTTGAGGCTGTCCTGGATTGTAATTCCCAAGAACTTTGTCCATTTTTCCTTTTTTACAATGTCATTTCCTATGGATAATTTCATGTCAAATTCTATTTGTTTCCTTGTGTTAAATTCCATCATTGCAGTCTTTGAAGCACTTACATTTAGATGGCTTTCATTAAAATACTTGACTATTTCATTAGCTACACTGTTGCACAGTACCTCCAGACTCTCGTAGTCTTTGTGTTTACACACTATTGATGTGTCATCTGCATACAATATTTTTGTACAGTTAGGAGAACAATACTGTATATCATTAACATAAATCAAGAAAAGAAGGGGTCCCAAGACAGAACCTTGAGGCACTCCATATTTGATATAAGTAATTTTAGATTTGTAAGACCCACTGTTTGTTTTAAGCCAGACAAATTGTTTTCTATTGCTCATATACGATTTTATTAGCTCATAGCCAGTTCCTCTGATACCCAGGTTCCACAGCTTGTCTAGTAATAAGGTGATGTTGACACAATCAAAAGCTTTTTCTGATCAAGGAACACTCCAGTTACATACTCCTTGTTCTCTATGGCCGTTATTATTTTGTCTATTAATTGTGCTGCTGCTACTGATGTTGACTTGTTTTTTATAAAGCCATTCTGATTTTCAAATATTAAATTGTGTTGACTCAGGAATGTCATTAGTCTAGTATAAATAACTTTCTCAACTACCTTAGAAAATGCAGGTAAGATTGAGATGGGGTGGTAGTTTTCAATTTTAGATTTATCACCTTTCTTGTAAATTGGGGTTACTTGTAGTATCTTTAGACCAGGGCTTCACAACATACGTGCTCACAGAGCAAGCTGTGAGCAGCAAGGCGCGAGCATGGAGCAGTGCGAGCACGCTACCCACACTACCGGACCAGAGCGGAGAGTGGGGAGAGTCGCGTGGGGTACACAACAGCTGCCACCAGTCGATGTAAATCCGCGGCCACCTGCAAGGATATCACTCACGAATTATTACTGCGACAAATGAAACAAATAAAGGAGAATGTACACGTGCCACATAATTTTATTAGCTCAGTGTTTGCCTCTACCATCTGTAGACACTAAAACTAAAGAATTCCACGACAATCCTATATTTTCAACACTTTCTTCAACACTACTTAAAATATCACCTCCGGTTGTAGTGTTCTTCATGGCTACTACATCGAGGAGCTCCTCCCTCACCTGAAGATCTCTATTAACACCTCTAATAAATATGGCAAGCTGCGCTGTTCCAGTGATATCAACACTTTCGTCCAGAGCTAGAGAATACGCCATAAAATCTTTACAGATATTTGCAAGCTGGCTCTGGATGTCGTCTACCATGTCCTGTATGTGATGCATAATGGTCATGTTAGATAATGGCACAATCTGAAACTGTTCAACTTGAGATGGACACAAATGTTCCGCTGCAACTACCAAACATTCTTTTATTAAATCGCCATCAGTTAAGGGGCGCAGGGATTTTGCTAAAAGCAAAGCAGTTTTGTAACCCACTCTGAGAGCTGCCTCAGTTGATTTTTCTTTGTCGTCCAGATCTTCTTCGGATAGCTTCCTTTTAAGTTTAATAACTTCCTGTGCACGATCTGGTCAATCACATTTTCCATGTCCGTAGTCTTTCGCATGGTACGATATATAATGTCGCTGCAAATTAAATTTCGTAAAAGAATTCAGCGTTTTGTGACATACTAAACATTTTGCAACACCATCTTTTTCTGTAAACAGATACAATTCCTCCCAATGGGGGTTGAACTGCAAAAGCATGGTTGGGGTTACACAATGGCGACTTCACATGAGTCTTAACCAGCGAAGTGACTGTTAAGAGCTGATCGTAGTACTTCAAACGTTACACAGTCAGCACGAATTCAATAGGCACGCTGCGGCCCTATTTCCCCTCCCTCCCTACTCCGCAACCTTGCAGCTGCTCGTGAGCACGTGCCTGAGCAGACGCGAGTACTCGCGCTCAAAACCGGCCAGTTGTTAAGCCCTGCTTTAAACTATCTGGGAAACAACCTGATGCAATTACATCATTCTTATGTATGATGTAATAGACATAAGATATGTATAGGTAAACTGTATAGTAGATACGAAAAGTGTAGCTATGTATGTTTCTTTTGTATTTAAAAAGATATACCCATGATAATTAAATAGTGTATGTGATTATTACTTTGTAAAACTGACAATGCAGATAGGTAACAGATTAAACAGCGGAAAGTCCAAAATTAAATAATCACAATATTAAGAAAAGGATAGATTGATACTCACCATGTAGAGGTGGTGCTGAGTCAGAAATGCTCTCTCTCAAACACACACACACACACACACACACACACACACACACACACACACACACACACACACACACACACTTAACTTACACTAGCACAACTCCTACACTCATATGACTGCTGTCTCTGGCCGCTGTGACTGTACTGCGGACTACAGCTGCGCCTGACAAAAGCAGATTCTGATGTGGGAGGTATTGCAGGATATGGGGGCAGGGTAGAGCTTCTACGTATAGCTGTTGGGGGGGGGGGGGGATGGAAGGGATTGGATAAGGAGAGGAGTGGAGAAGGGAAAGAGGCTAGTGATTGAGTTGGCAAAATAGAAGACTGTATAGTGCTGGAATGGGAGCAGGGGAGCAGGGAAGGGGATAGACAGATGAAGGCTCCAAGATCGGAGGGGGAGGGGGGGGGGGGGTGTTATGGGAGAGTTCCCTCATGCAAAATTTGGAAGAGCTGGTGATGCTAAGGAGGAGCGAGATAGTGCAGGCTGTGAAGCAGTCATTGAATTGAAACCCATACTGGTGAGCAGTATGTCCAGCAACTGGGCAGTCCAACTATATCTTGGCCACATTTTGGTGTGACCACTCAGGTAGATAGACAGCTTGTTACTTGTCGTGCCCATGTAGATAGCAGAACAGTGATTGCATCTTAGTTTGTAGATCATGTACCTGCTTGACAGGTAGCCCTGCCTTTTGTGGGATAGGAGATGCCTTTGAGAGGACTCGAGTAGGTGGTAGTGGGAGGCTATACGGGACAGGTGTTGCATGTAGGTCTATAGCAGGGATGTGAGTCATGAATTACGAGCAGGGGTGGAGTTGTGATGGACAAGGATATTATGGAGGTTTGATGGGTAGCAGAATACCACTTGGGAGGGTGGGAAGGATAGTGGATAGTTTATTCCTTGTTTCAGACCATGACAAAGGTGCTTGAAACCATTGTGGAGAGTGTGGTTCAGTTGCACCAGTCCTGAGTGGTACAGAGTCATGAGAGGAGTGCTCATTTGTGGCTGGATGGTGGGTATCTGGGAGGTGGTAGATGACTGGAGAGATAAGTCATGGCGAGGTTGAGAGGGTAATTTCAGTCTGTGAATATTTTTTATAAAAATGTTGAGTGCAGAGTTTAAGCTTCCAATCATTTTTAGCATGATACAAAGAGGGAGGGGGATAAAACACTTTAGTTAATTTCCATAATACATTCTTAAAATAGTTGTCAGTTTTTGATCAAGACAGTTTTAAAATTGAAAATTTTTGGCTTAGTACAATTTATTAATTATCAGTTTCATATAGCACTATGGCTCAGTCGGTATGTATCAGGTAATATATCTGAAAGTAAAGTTCAGTCCTCATTTGGTTCTAGGGTTTTTTTCTGTCTGTCTGTTTTTCACTTCTGGTAATTATTTTTAATGTGATGAACAATGTAAAATTGCTCTGTGTTAGTCAGTTCAAAGGTTGGAGGAAAGTGAGGCCACAGCATATCCAATAGGACCATGCCTAATAAAGCGTTCTGATGTTCAAACCAGCCTTACACTATTTTGAAGTAATTTTAAGGAGAGAAATAAAATATTGTCATATTCTGAAAATTCATTGCACGAGTCAGTTGTTTCAATTACTGCATAGCTACTTCCTTGTGCAGTGTTTTTAGCTGCTTACTTGTGCAGCTTTTTTTCTGAGCAATTTCAGTGATAGTCTAATTTTAAATAGGCGTAAAGTGTGTAGCACAAGTGTGCAACCAGGCTAATGGCCTGACAGTAGGTAGAGTGCAGCCTTTCTTTGCCACACCACTAGGAGGGACCAGCTGACAAGCCCAGTGCCTCGGCTGTCTTTTACCTCCAGGAAAGTTCCCCTGGACTCAATTGAGTTCAGGCTGAGTGTACTGAGGTGTGTCCTGGATGGACTGGAATGAGGAGAAATCCCTGCCTCTGTCTTTGAGGAATTTGGGACCTCCAGGGCCAGAATCAAGTGCTTAGTCCACTAGATCACCATGATCACAGTTTTACTTAGTGCTTGTTTTAATTTTCTTCTACATACTATTTCCAAGAGTATACACAATACATCATTTTATCCTGGTTTGGTTATTACTTACATAACACAGAGAGAACATTTAGATTTCTGTTTTGTCAGAATATACCGTAAAAGCACTCTTTAGAAACACTAAAAGCTGTGCTGACTTCCATATGTACTTACTTAATGCTCCCTATTCTATATGTCCAATGTGATACATTTCCAGTCATTGTTTTAATACCTACTGGAGAAATTTATATATATCATGTTTGACTATTTTATTGTATTTATTATTGTTCATTTTCTTTTACAGTCTAGAAATGAACGTGACTGTGGAGGAAATGGTACAAGACTGACCTGTAATCAGGCTGTGATGCTGATTACAGATAGTGTAACAGGCAACATAACTGAGGTTTTTGAGATATATAACCGTTTAAATAATGGTAGTACAATTCCTGTCAGAGTCTTTACATTTCTAGTTGGTAGAGAAGTTACAAAAGTCATGGAAATTAAGTGGATGGCGTGTCTAAACAGAGGTAAGTATGTGCAGAAGGTCAAGTACTACGTCAACTTTTGCAAGTTACCTACTGTCATTGTTATAGTTCTCAGCAAAAATTTTCAATTTGAATATTGCCAAAATTTACATGTTAACAACTGAGGAACTACTTGAATGAGAAAGCAGTGGCTCCAAGGACTGGAGAGCTAACAGTCACTAGGAGAACAGTGTTCTGAACCCGTGCCCTTCCGCACTGCATCAGAATGTACCGTAATATAGCAGCCAGTCAGCAGCGTGAAGTCTTTCAGGCCTGATCACAGATCCTTTTTCTTTTCTTTTTTTTTTTTTTCTTTTTTCTTTTATTTTTGGGAGTGGTAGGGGGATGGGGGAGCAGAATAGACATAGTCCTAATTTTATTACCTGTGGCACTGTATTGGCTCTCAAGTGAATCTGGTTGTTAACTTCCAGGACTTACAATTTCCTTTCAGTTATAAAGATTTGATGTGACCAGGTTTGAACTGTTGCCTTGTGAGAGCAAAACAGAATGATCAAAGGATTTGCTTGGATCACAAAAGGGTTATCTCTGTGAGAGCATGTTCTTTTAATGACAATAAAATCTCTCTCACTAAGACCGGAAGTGACAGCTGATCTTTGCATCCTGCAACCAAAGTGTGAGGTGCTTAACATCTTATTCAGTTCTAGGTCCTCAAACATCCACTGATACTCCCATGTTATCATAGACTTTGACTAATGCTGGTGTTGGAGAAATCGGTCTGTAGTGTCAGGCTCAGATTTGCTGCCTTTTTTGGAAAAGTGGACTCAACTTGGATGTTTTTAGGGACCAGGAAAGAAGCTTTCCACAAGAGATAAATTTATTGAATACCTACAACTACATCTACATCCATACTCTGCAGTCCACCTTTTCTGTTTCACTCGCAAAGAGAACAAGAGAAAAATGACTGACTGTATGCCTCCATATGAGCCCTAATTTCTTTTATCTTATCTTATCTTCATGGAGCCAGCAGAATTGTTCTGCAGTCAGCTTTAAATGCAGGTTCTCTAAATTTTCTCAATAGTATTTCTGGAAAAGAATGTCGCCTTCCCTCTGGAGGTTCCCATTTGAGTTCCTGAAGCATCTCCGTAACACTTGTGTGTTGTCCAGAATTACCATCCCACTTCTGAATTGCTTTGATGCCTTTCTTCAATCTGACCTGGTATGGATCCCGAGGGTGCTACAATATAATGTATTAGTTTCTTCGATAAGTTATTTGACACTTTGTAAATATAGTTACTATTTCAATTTTTAATGCCTTTGGCAACTGTAGCAGCTTCCTCTTGACTACCTCCCTAATGTGATTAAATGAAGATCTGACTGGACTGTGTTTGAGATTTGTGTTATTAGTATAATACTTTTGTGTTACATTACGTTTATTGATAATCATTTTGATCTTACAGCCTACAGCTTATTGTTTTGTACTAGTATTTGGACTGTCTGATTCACCTTCAATAGTTTTAATGAATGACCATGCTCTTTTGCACTGCTTTTTTCAAGCCATTATTAAATTGGTGTTGTGTCTTTGCTTCCCCAAATGCAAATGTTTCCTGTGCTGCTTTTAACTAATTTTAGACTTTTCATTTTTTTAACTTCATTCAGGAATTTTAGCAGCAAGAGCTTACATTTTTAGAATGTCAGATAGCAATTCTGTTAAGCCAGGTATTAAGAATCACATACTGCTGTATTAACTACTCATTCTCAGTTCTGTTTGTTTGTTTTAAACTGTATCATGGATTGACATTTATGAAAATTATTGTAGATTACTTACATAATTAGATTTTTTGAACACACTAGGCTTTATCTTCTTCTTTTTTCTTCTTTTTGTGTCACTACAAAACAGGATGAATTGCTGCTGCATCCTCTGTATGTGCTTCACTTGTTCTTGTTCCCAAATAAGGTAAATTGGTTGATAGGTATAAAAAAAGGGCTGGAATGAGATGGTCATTATCAAGAAGAGCATATTTTAGAGGGCACGATCCTGTTTTTTTGTTTAGAGGACTTAGGAAAAGGGCAGGATGTTTGAAAAATTGTGTATTCTTAAAAAGGCACTATTTTGAAAACACAAATAATTGGCTTTAGAAATAAAATATAGGCTGTTCATTTCTAAAATTGGTATTTACTGAACCTCCTTGAAGCTGACAAAGTAGGTTAATTTCTTCAGAAGGACCATCAGTTGTAAAATTCAGCAAAATGTGTAAATTATACTGGCACATATGAAATTTTAAGTGAGCCAGTATTTAGTAACTTAATATTCTTTAAACAAGGAAAATGTGGTTGTTTTCTTGCTCAGTACATTGTTCCTTGTCCATCTACAGTGAAACCTTTGAATTATTGCTCTCTAACAGTGCCTCTTGCAAATAAAAATTTCCTATGTCATGTTTTTAGACACATTCATTTCTCATTTTATACCAGTGTACTTGCCCACAAGCAACATGATTTATTCTGTTGAGGCTAAGGAGGTTCTGAGTTTTGCCTAGAGCTCTGAATGTAAATGTGATAAAATTCAAGCAAGGAAAGGGTATGCAAATAGTAATGCAACCTTATGTTGAAAATGACTATATTCATTATGTGGTTTTTATTTGGCACCTGAGTAGGGACATGCATAGCCACCAGTACACTTGAACTATTTATGCACACACACACACACACACACACACACACACACACACACACACACGCACAGAGAGAGAGAGAGAGAGAGAGAGAGAGAGAGAGAGAGAGAGATTTATACAATGTTTGTCAAAGTTGAGTTAAAGAAAAGTAAAATGAAGTTGCATTGCATTGCATTAAAAGATGATCTGCACTTCAGTTAAAAATGAATGTAACAACTTTTTAGGTATAGCAATATGACAGAGAACAGCCCATATTCACCACATTTTATAGTAAATGATTTGTAGTATTGTATCTGTTTGGGCAGTCATTGCTTGTCTCTTCTTTACAACAGTTGTATAATAGGGATGGCAGGGAGCCAAGGTGATGTATGTGTTTACTGTAGCAGCCATTGTTCAACATGATGGGAATTACTGTGATCTTAAATCTTCTGTAGGATCGATATTTCACATACCAGAACTTAGTACCTTAGTAGCCAGTCAGTTATGGCAAAATCTCTGCCTTTGTATTTGGATGACTCATCCCATTCTGCACCATATTTCTCTCTAGTTAATAGCATGATAATGTTTTAAAGATTAACGGCTGATAATCCTACATGTTCCTTTTCTCCATTGTGACTCGCAGTGAGGTAAACTTGCCTGTTATTTCATTTTTAGAAAGCCTTAAAGAGCTTTTATCCAGCACATTGAAATGTCCTAATTCCTTATTGTTAACTTTAGTACTAGGTTCAAAACACCATATGCCACTTGACGATTGCTTTGCCCACTACAGAGTTGTCTCAGTAATTCAGATGCTAATCTGGAATAAGAGAGGATAACAGTCAGAAGTTTCTCGATATGTAGAAGCAATTGCTGTACAACCATAAGCTCAACTGTCATAATTATTATTTCCTTAGTCAGCAATAATCATCACCCCTGTGACAGCAGTCATTTCCAGTAATCACAATCTTCAAATAGTCAATATGGTTGAGCTGTAATGAATATTATAAGGATTTAATGCATCTTACTAAAATTAATCAATATTTAAAGGTATTTTCCCCAAACAAGGGGTGCCAAGTGTAAAGAATATTAGGCTTGGTGGTAAAATGTAGTCTCACAGTAAATATGGATTCGATCCCCATAAGCTACACAGTGGGTTACAGTAAATGAAACTTCTCAGCTTAAAGTCGCGCAGGGATTAACAAGCAAGATGGATTTTAGCAAGAAATGTTTGCAATCCTGTTCCCTAGGAACAACTGGAGGCAACTTGCTTACCTCATGTCTTCTAATAATGTCCCATAGCCATTGTCCGGCTTGGTTTCTTCTCCATTGGTTGCAAGCTCTAATGCTTGTGCCATAAACAGTGGATAATAGTGTGAGAAGTGGATAGGTTTAAATGGTAAGCATAATAAGAATTTTGTTTTATTTCATTAATTGCAAAATTAGTAAACTGATATCTGGAGGCAGTCTATTGTTAATGCTCATTACAAGATTCCTGTTCATTAATGATTACTTACTCAAGCACTGAAAAAGTCACAGAAATGCTTCACATGATTTTAGAATCAACACGAGATTGCATGAGTGTTTTCCAAGGCAATTTCAACAATAAATTCCCTCTTTTTGTGGAGTTGCATTTAAACACACTAGTTTGTGTGTTATCACCTCGAAAACTAATCATAGGCTATCCTCAATTAACACAACATTGTACAAGCGCGTCGTCTAGGGAATTTCTCAGCAATTTTTTTTCAAACAGATCTTTGATTGGTGGTGATCTATCTTAGCAGTCTAGCACCTGCCCTCTCAGAACGCTCTTGTGATTGGTCCATTCTTTCATCAGTAAGCACTGACAATAACTAAAATTTGTAATTAACATTTCCTGATGAATTTAGTGATATTGAAATTAGTGTCAACAAGTTCTCAGAGCAAGTAATATTGTCAGCACAGTGGTCTGTTAATATTTAAACAGTAAGCGTGAATAACAGGAGATTCACTTCTTGGCACCCAGCATGGTAAGTTAATCCCCTCCGTCTCTGTCTCTTGCTCTTGCTCGCCCAACTGTTCTCATGCCATGTGACCATCTGGCACATCGTTTGATGAGTCTGCCTTGTTATCCTGCCTAAATGCTAACCTAGTGTAACTAAATCTTCCTGTACTGTGCATTAAAACATAGTGCTTGTCAGTACTGTTGGAATACAATATTGTCTGTATAATTATTCATATAAAAAATCTGGCTCATCCAAATTTTTACAATTTACAAAATTGTTTAATAATACATTTCAATAATAAATTTATTGGGCTTGTTAGCACAACATCATTCTTCCTGTTTATTCATTTATTTATTTAGTCCATCAAATCCTAATGGATATTGGACATGGTTAGATCTTTACAAGATAAAATACAGTTTGTATTGCATTCCTAAGTACTAGATATTGAAGTAATTTAGCAAAGAATCATATATACAACATACATTAGATACATCATACAAAGTAGAATATTCATAATGCATCTTCATTTTTGTTGTTTGGTTTCTAGGTACTCTGTAAGACTAAAAGCAATGAACAATTAAATATGCCTTTAGTTCAGCCTTAAAACTACTGAGTTTACTTACTGATTTGATATGATTAGGCAGATTATTGTAAATTTTTATCCCAGTATGTAGACTACCTTTTTGGCACAATGATGTTCTCACCTGTTTCATATGGTCAGATTTTTGACTTATATTGTATGCAAGTATATCTTCATTTTTAATATCTGGGTGTCTATCAATATATTGTTTGATGAAAGTTGATGTTTCATTGATAAAAATACAAGGAAGAGGAAGAACTGACAGTTTTTTGAATGTGGGTCTGCATGATTTCATATTGTTTTCCCCTTTAATAATTCTCAATATTTTCTTTTGCATCCTGAAAAGTTTAATATTTGTTGTTGCATTGCCCCAGAAGATTATGCCATATTTAATTACAGAATGCACATAGGAGTAGTATACATTTAACTGGCTGGTTTTTGCTGCAACAAATTTTTAAGATGCTTACCATGTAGCAGGTTTTGCTTAGTTTTCTTTGCAAATTTTCAGTGTGTGCCTCCCATTTTGTGTTGTTCTGGAGCCAGAGTCCCAGAAATTTTGTGCTGTCAACACTTTCAAGAACTCTGTCCCTTAGTTCTGTTTGTATGTTTGGTGGTGTCTTCCTTTTAGATTATAGAAGTTCAATGCTACTGTCTTTTCTTTGTTTATAATTAGCTTGTTATAGCTGAACCACTGTTCTACACTGTTCATTGTTTGGATAGCGAAGTCTTTCTTCTGTTTTACCACTAATAAGGAAGCCTGTATCGTCTGCAAATTGGAGGGTAGTTTGCCAATACTTGTTGTACATAAGATCATTGACATAGAGGAGAAACAGATTGGGTCCTAATACTGATCTTTGAGGGAAGCCATATTTCACATTTTCATATCCTGAATAGTAGTAGCTGATTTTGTTATGGTCTGTATATTGCACTTCAACCACCTGTTTGTGACCACGTAGGCATGTCCTGAGCCACTCATTGGATATACCTCTAATTCCTAATTGGTCAAGTTTGTGCAGTAGGGCATTATGGTCAATGATGTCAAAAGCTTTGGATGAATCAAGACATATGCCCATCACAAACTCGCTTGCATCCAGTTTAGTATAGATTTCATTAAGAAATTCAAATATTGCACTTTCAGTTGAATAGCCTTTCCTGAAACCATACTGTGAGGGAGAGAGAATTTTATTTTTATTTAGGAAATCAGACAATCTCTTATAAAAAACATTTTTTTCTAAAATTTTTGAAAATACAGGCAGTAGGGCTATTGGTCTATAATTTGAAACACATTCTGGATTTCCTTTTTTGAGCAGTGGTTTCAGTTTTGCTGTTTTTAAGCATGAAGGGATGCCAGTGAGCTGTTGCACAAGTATGTCAAGGATTCAGCTAAGGCAAGACAGCATTTTTTAATAACTGCATTGGTATTCCATCAATTCCACATGAGTACCCTGTTTTCAAGGTTTTTATAACTGATAAAATTTCTTCAGTATTTGTGGGTGAAAGGAACAATGATGTAGACACGTTTCTCACACTATTGGATGATGGAGGTGATATTTTGTAAACGTGAGTCACTGAAGAAGCAAGAAGACTCGACCTCTGCACACAAGTGGCAAACAATGATGGGAGAAACCTGCATTCGGAAAGTACAATCCCAAAACAGCAGTGAAACTTTAATGCATAAAAACTGCACTCAGAAAGTACAATCTCAAAGCAGCAGTGAAACTTCAATGTGTATAAACAGTGAAACTTTAATGCATAAAAACTGCACTCAGAAAGTACAATCTAAAAGCAGCAGTGAAACTTCAATGTGTATAAACAGTGAATCTTTAATGCATAAAAACTGTCAAACTAGAACGTATAACGACCTTGTGAGAGTATTCACTACTGAAGATTCAATGAACACGCCAGCTGAAGTCGAAAAGTTACGAAATGAACCACAAAAAGTAAACAAACCGTTGCACAGTGAACTTCTGACTGCTAACATTGTAAAATACGGAAAAATATGTGTGTTAGGCGATAGCCACGGCCATGGAATTGCGGCAGTGCTAACGGAAAAATACAATTACAGGGCAAACGGTTTCGTGAAGCCTGGGGCTCCATTAAGTGAACTGAAAAACCTTACAAAATTACGTGAAGTAACTAGTTTGTGTAAGGATGATTTTGTTGTGTTGCTGGGAGGATCAAATGACGTATATAGAAATGAGTCGTTCAAGGCTAGCATAGAATTGAGAAAATGCCTCAATAATTTATCTCACACGAATGTACTCATTGTAAATATCCCGTATCGTCATGATTTACCAAGGTGGCGTGTGTCAACAGTGAAATTCAGGCCGCAAACAAGAGTTTCAGTGAAATATGTACTCAATTTGTAAATACATACGTTATTGACATAAACAGTTTGGAGCAAAGGCTCCATATAGTTCATGGTCTTCATTTGAATGCATTAGGAAAGGAGGTACTTACAGAAAAAATTTTTACTCGTATTTCGCGATGCAATGAAGTACCCAGGACAAGTGGAAATCGATCGCAGGTAACAAAGCGTTCTTTTCATGCAGCGAACAGTGTAGCCATCAATCAGTGTCAAATCACGAAATGGTTTAAACCAATAGGCCAGAAAGTAACATTCAAGCTGGGAAACAAACTCAAATTACGAAATGGTTCAAGCCAAAAAGAAATGAAGCACAAATTTTGCAAGCTCCAAAAATACTGGAAGACAAACAAGCTGCTGTACGTGTGTCTTCCAGAACAAGGAAAGCTCCAGAGAGGAACAGTGATTTTTTTATGGCTGGCACCAGGGAAATCACTTCAGCACCATCTACATCCAGTGCCATCAAGAATGTAACTATGGACAATATCAATGTGACAAAGAAATGTACAAGCCAAGTGAGCAAGGTGATGGGCTGCTACAGAAGAATCCAGACCTACCCTTTTGTGAGGATGGCTCATTATTAAATATTAGGTCTTTAAAAAATATAATTGATGATCTTAGTAGTAACTATATAATGCATTGTAATATAAATGGTTTAAGTGCTGAATACTCATGTGACAGAAGCTCGTAGTTAGATGAGCTACAAGTTTTTTTATCTGAATATCTAAATGTTAAAGTAATTTGTTTAAATAAACACGGGCTTAGTAGTGATACCATAAAAATCTTAAATAAAATTGTAAACTTCAAGGTAGCTACCAGCTTTTGTAGGATAAATAAGTCACGAGGAGGTTCATGCATACTCATTCATTCTGATGTAGATTACCATGTAAGAAGTGACTTCAATTTTTTTAATGAAGAGTGTATTTTTGAAAGTTGCTGTGTTAAGTTAAAGGACTTAAATGTTGTTATAATATCAATTTATAGAATCCCAGGGAAGTGAGAACTGAGCATTTCCTCCATAAATTTGAGAGTTTGTTAGAATACCTCAGTAAAGAAAAGAGGAAAAAAATTGTGGTTGCTGCTGATTTCAACATCTATGTGTTGAATGAAACATGTGAGGTATCAAAATTTACAGACTTAATAAAAAAATATGGCTTCAAATTAAATTTTTCTGAATCTACAAGAGAAAATGCTCAGTCAGCTACATGCATTGACAATATTTTAACGAATTACGTATTTGAAGATGGATATAAATTTTGTCTAGATCTAGAAATTTCTGATCATTCAGCATTATTCATTGAGCTACCCAGAGCAGGTAGAGAAGTCCCATGTAAAAAAGGTTATGTAGAAAGGATCTTCAACCAAGAAACTTTGACTCTATTCCATGATAAACTCAAGGAGACAGAATGGCACTTTGATAAAAATATTTCATGCATGGCAAATTTTGAACCATTTCTAAGGGATTTTCTAAGTGTTTTCAATGAAATGTTTCCACAAAAAACTTATTTTAATAAAATGACAAAATTAAAATGGATCACTGAAGGTATAAAAATCTCCAGTGCTAAGAAAAGGCAGCTACATAAGGAACTAAGACGTAATAAAAAAATTGAATTTATTGAATATGTTAAACGATACAAAAGTACATTTAAGAAAGTTGTCAAAGCAGCAAAGCAAATGACAAATAATAAATTAATCTTAAAACATGGGAATAAATCAAAGGCAGTGTGGTCAGTTGTAAAACACGAAGTAGGTATGAAAGCCTCTAGACAAGGAATTAGTACAATTAAGCTCGAAGATGAGATCATTGTAAATCCGGCTCAAATTTCAGAATGCTTCAATGAGTTCTTCAGGGTCAAGAGAGGATATGGGGAATTATCATCCCATCTCCCTCATTCCAGTCCTATCAGAAATCTTTGAAAATGCTGCTGCTATGCAGATTCGAAATTTTATGGAGAAATATGATATTATTACGGAAATCCAATTTGGTTTCCAGTGTGGCAAAAGTACTACTGATGCAATTAACAAGTTTATCGACAAGATCAGCACATCATTAGACAACCATAATAAAGTTGCAGGAATATTTTGTGATCTCACAAAAGCCTTTGACTCTGTAAATCATGCACTGCTTATCTATAAGCTTGACAAGTATGGGATCAAGGGTAATGTTCTAAATTGGCTTACTTCATACTTATAAAATACGAAACAAAGAGTGATTGTCTCATCAAATGCAGCAAATTACCATTCAAAATGGAAAACAGTAGCCCAAGGTGTCCCTCAAGGCTCGATTCTAGGACCTATTTTGTTCTTGTTCTATGTTAATGATTTACCGAACAATATAAATGCTCCATCGATTTTATTTGCAGATGACACATCTGTATTAATTGAAAACCAGGAGCCAGAAAACATCCCTCTCTACATAATAAACACAATGAACAAACTAGAAACACTGTTCCTGTTGTGGCGTAGCAAGACAGCCACGCCACTCGGAAGTAGCCGAAATGCACGCGTTACACACGCCGGCTGGCATGAGGTCTGAAACAGGATACGTTATGAATGCTATAAAGAAAAGTACGTAGCTCCTCGAACACTTAACTTTATTCCATCATTTTGGTACATCGCTCTTGATAATACAAGTGAGACTCTCAGATATGGTTAATGGCGCCTTGCTAGGTCGTAGCCATGGACTTAGCTGAAGGCTATTCTAACTATCTCTCGGCAAATGAGAGAAAGGCTTCGTCAGTGTAGTCGCTAGCAAAGTCGTCGTACAACTGGGGCGAGTGCTAGTATGTCTCTCTAGACCTGCCGTGTGGTGGCGCTCGGTCTGCAATTACTGACAGTGGCGACACGCGGGTCCGACATGTACTAATGGATCGCGGCCGATTTAAAGCTACCACCTAGCAAGTGTGGTATCTGATGGTGACACCACATTCCTCCCCCACAAATCGGCGAACGGTCGTGTGATAAGGCTTCCGCCCACCGTGGGGAGGCCCCATGTTGACGTATGCAATGAGGTGGGGAGCCTAACAACAGGCAAGGCTGTGCCACCCGCACCCGGCCATTCGGTCCGAGGGGAGCTAGGAAACGCCTGGAAACCTAGTCCAGGGTGCACGTCAACATGCGGTGTATGCGCCCGTAAAGAGACAGGAGGGGCCGAAGGGTCGACCTCCATTGCGTCGGGGTATCCGATGCGTGATTACGCCATGTGGTCCGGAGCGGGCAAGAGTTCCATGGCTGAGAACAGCTGGTCACGGGAAGCGATCGGCGGCGCGGGACCCAGGGAGGCGCTTGGCGGCTGCAGCGAAGCGTTTACTGCGGGCAGCGCCGGCGGGAGAACAGGAGGCGGCGGCGCGTCACCATGGGGCAAAATGGAAGGCATCGTCGGTAACACCTGGGGATGAGGCGAGCCAGTAGATGGGTCCCCAGGGCGCTGACCGGACGGCACCGTCGCTGAAAGCTGACGGGGAGCAGCAGAACCCGTGCGACGACAGAGGCGCAGCTGATTGAGATGCCGACGCACCTCACCAGAGGCCCCCGAAACCAAATACATCGCACGGCCGAGGCAGCGGAGAATGCGCCCTGCGAGCCATCGCCGTGAACCGCGATAGTTGCGATAGAATACAACGTCGCCTGGACCAAAAGCAGGAGTCTGCCGCTGCACAGGAACCTGATGCGGCGGATGCAGCAAAGACATCAAGATTCGATGAGGACGACCATGGAGCAACTCAGCCGGTGAGCGACCATCTCGGGGCTGAGAGTGATATGAGGACAAAAAGAGCAATAACGCGTCCTCCCGAGAATGCGACTCTTTCAACTTCAACATCTGTGACTTGAAAGTCCAGACCAATCGTTCAGCGGCACCGTTTGACTGAGGCGAAAACGACGCGGATGTCAGATGTTGAATACCATTGGCCTTGTAGAATGACTGAAATTCGGCGGACATGAATTGTGGGCCATTGTCGGAAACAATAGTCTGCGGAAGACCTTCAATGCAAAAGATAGCAGATAACGCTTGGATGGTGGCAGATGACGTCGTGGAAGACATCCTGACAACAAAAGGAAAATTACTGAATGAATTGACAACAACCAACCATCGAGCATTCCAGAATGGACCAGCAAAATCGATGTGTAAGCGTTGCCAAGGGGAAGTGGCTTTCGGCCATGCAAAGAATTTCCGCGGTGGTGCTGATTGTTGTTCGGCACATGCCATGCAAGAAGAGCACATATTCGTAATCGCTGCATCGATTCCGAACCAAGTACAGTGCTGACGAGCAAGTTGTTTCGTACGCACTATACCCCAATGTCCTTGGTGGAGAAGCTTTAAGACAGAGGACTGTAACGAACGTGGGACCACGATCCTAGACTGATCATTATCAGGACACAACAACAAAACGCCACGCCGCACAAAAAGTCTCTCCTTGTGAGCAAAAAATCGGCGAACCAACGGATCCTCGATCCGTGACTTTGACAAGGGCCATTGTGTAGCAACAAAATGCAAAACGGGAGCAAGGACAGTGTCGTCAGCTGTGGCTGTAGCTACACGACGAAAATCAATCGGAAACGATTCAACCACGTCATCAGTTTCCGCATCAATGAACATGCAAGCAAGTTCGGAAGAATCGAATGCTTTATCCTCAGCAACCGGCAAACGGGACAACGCATCGGCGTTTCCGTGCTTAGCAGTGGACTGATACAAGATATCGTAGTGGTACTGCGAGAGGAAAATAGACCAGCGAATGAATTTCTGCGCTGTACGTGGAGGTACAGGCTTGTTCGGATGAAAAAGCGATGTCAAAGGCTTGTGGTCTGTGATGATGGTAAAGTGACGACCATACAAGAAATCATGAAACTTGGTAACACCAAAGACGAGAGCCAAAGCTTCTTTCTCTATCTGGGAATAATTTCTTTGCGCTGACGAGAGCAATTTGGACGCAAAGGCAATAGGGTGATCATGCGAACCATCTTTGTGCGCAAGCACAGCACCGATCCCGAAATGCATCTACCATCAACAAAAGGGGTTTCTGGGGATCGAATGGGGTAAGGCAAGTATTTGAAAGCAACGCCGATTGCAATTGGCGAAAGGCGCGTTCGCACTCCGTCGACCAGACGAACGGAACACCTTTACGGCGTAAGCGATGAAGCGGAGCTGAAATGGAAGAGGCATGGGGGATAAAGTTGTTGTAATAGTGAATTTTTCCCAACGCACTCTGTAGCTGCTTCAAATTCTGCGGCGAAGGCAAGTCCTGTATGGCACGGAGGTGTTCTGGACTCGAATGTATGCCTTGGGCATTGATGACATGTCCCAGATATGGTAAGTCACGAGCAAAAAACACAATTTGTCCTTCCTCAAGCGAAGACCATTTTGTCGCAAGACCTGAAATAATGTTCGTAGGTTTGCAAAATGTTCGTCTTCTGTCTTTCTGGAGATCACTATATCGTCCAGATAGTTTGCTGCAGTAGGGACCGATGCACAAACAGTTTGTAAATATTGCTGAAACAAGGCAGGGGCGGATGCACACCCGAATGGCAGTCCCTTGTCTTTTGAATCGATACAATCCACGATGCGTGTTAACCGCCAATACGCGCTGGGATGCTTCGTCCACCGGTATTTGCAAGTACGCATCCGCTAGGTCCAACTTTGAAAAATATTTTCCCGGGCACAGTTTGTCAAAGAGATCTTCCGGGCGGAGCAAAGGAAAAGTAGCAGTCACTAGTTGTGGATTCACTGTGGCCTTGAAGTCCACGCAAAGTCTCAATTTTCCGGAACGTTTTTGCAAAATTACTAAGGGTGAGGCCCAGAGAGAAGCCTGCACACGTTCAATGACACCTTGTGATTCTAAATCGTTTAATGTTCTTGCGACCTCATCACGCAATGCGTGGGGAACATTGCACACTCTGAAAAATTTCGGTTGCGCGTTTACTTTCAGTTCCAAATGTGCTTCATAGTCCTTAGTGCAACCAAGGCCCAGCGCAAAAGTGTCTGCAAATTCTTCACATAGACGAGAAACACTGGCTGAAGGCACAGTCTGGTTCACTGATAGGACCTGATTTATGATAGACAAGTTAAACAACTGAAATAAATCTAAACCAAACAAGTTCACTGCTGAAGAAGAACGAAGGACGTAAAATGACACAAGTTTTGTTTGTCCCTTGTATGTGGCAAGAAGGCTGCACTGTCCTAACACAGGGATATGCTGTCCTGAATAACTAGTGAGCTGAACATTTGCGACACGCAACGGCGGTGCGCCCAGTTGTTTGTACGTGGCGTGATTGAGCAATGAAACCGCAGCTCCGGTATCGAGCAGGAATGGTATCACTTGTCCGGCAAAGTCCAAATCTACAAAAAGTTTATTGTCCTGCTGACGACAAGAGCGACTGTTTTGTGCAACTTGAACAGACACTGATACAGAATCACTTGCGACGTGACGGGATTTCCATCGACGTCGACGCACACTTTTTGTGGGACGAACACAGTCACAGTTAGAGAGAGTAGCACAGGGCGGAGTGGCATTAACTACATGAATGTCCATGGCGAAGGTTCCCGAGCCTGAGTGTCCTTGATTCGATTCCGGCGCAAAGCAAAGGGCCTGGAATGGTTGTGAGTGTCCGATCTAAGCTTTTTCTGGCAAACACTTTGAACATGTCCTTTCTTATTACAGAAAAAGCAAATAGCTTGGCGTGACAGACAATTCTCACACGAATGTCTAGTTGCACACCGCGGGCATGATTTCAGCACTGCATTTGCTTGCTTTCGCGGGACACCTGGCTGCGCGGACATGCGCGAGGGCAGTTTACAGTTCCGTGCAGCTCGCCTGGCAGGCCGGTTAATGTGACACACAGCTGGCGAAGTTTCAAATGATTCCTGAGCAAAGTCAAGTGTGTCTTGCCTATCCAATATGTCTATCACTTGTTGAAGGGAGGGATTGACTAGTTTCAAAATCTGTTCCCGTATACGAACATCAAAAACGTTCTGTGCAATTGCATCATGCACCATAGTATCTGAATAAGGGAGTCCATATTCACACTCAAAAGCACAATCCCTTGTAAGGCCTTGCAAAGTTGCAACCCACTCCCGATTAGTCTGACCGGCCGTACGTTGGGTACGAAAGAACTTATACCTTTCTGCAACGACATTGACTGTGTCTTTGAAATAGGCATCTAAAGCAGACAAAATTTCTTCGTAGGACAGAGTTGTGTCGGGGAAACAATTTCGCTATCACACGGTAGGTGGACACACCTACACATGAAAGCAAAAACGGCTGCCGCTATTACCTTGAATTCTGTAGGCGGCGAGATGGAATCCATATTGGCGTGACCACTCCGTCCAGCTTTCGTCGTCTGGATGAAAATTACGGAACGGGGGTGCAACTGCGTGTTGTGGCTGTGGTAGCGATGAAGCGGCGGCGGCCGCATCGTTTTGCAGCGCACGTTGACCCTGGACGAGCTGTCCAAGGGCATCCAATAACGCCTGCGTCTGCTGATTCTGCAAGCGATAAAATTCGGACAGTACATCTGGAGAATGTGGCGAAGCCATGACACAAGTAATTTAGGGCAAAGCAAATAGAACAAGATCCTGTTTGATCTGCGTCGCCAACTGTTGTGGTGTAGCAAGACAGCCACACCACTCGGAAGTAGCCGAAATGCACGCGTTACACACGCCGGCTGGCGTGAGGTCTGAAACAGGATACGTTATGAATGCTATAAAGAAAAGTACGTAGCTCCTCGAATACTTAACTTTATTCCATCATTGTGGTACATCGCTCTTGATAGTACAAGTGAGACTCTCAGATATGGTTAATGGCGCCTTGCTAGGTCATAGCCATGGACTTAGCTGAAGGCTATTCTAACTCTCTCTCGGCAAATGAGAGAAAGGCTTCGTCAGTGTAGTCGCTAGCAAAGTCGTCGTACAACTGGGGCGAGTGCTAGTACGTCTCTCTAGACCTGCCGTGTGGTGGCGCTCGGTCTGCAATTACTGACAGTGGCGACACGCGGGTCTGACATGTACTAATGGACCGCGGCCGATTTAAAGCTACCACCTAGCAAGTGTGGTGTCTGACGGTGACACCACAGTTCCAACTGAATGGATTAAGATTGAACACCCCTAAAACCCGCATGGTCCAGTTCAGAACAAAACAGTCAAAGCCCCAAGAAATTAAAATCACTCATAAAAATCAGGATACAGAAGAAGTAGATTCTGTGAAGTTTTTAGGGTTAAACCTAGATAAAAATTTAAATTGGAATAAACATGTTGACTACCTGTTAAACAAATTATGTAGCTTTGCATTTGCTATGCAAATATTAGCTGGTGCAACAGACATGAATACAAGGAAAATTGCATACCACAGCTACTTTCAGTCAGTTGTAAGGTATGGTATTATTTTTTGGGGAAATTCAAGCAATATATTGCGCATACTAAAGTTACAGAAAAGAATAATAAGGAACATGTGTACTGCCCATCCAAGGACATCATGTTGCACACTATTTGAAAAACAACAGTTATTAACAGTTCCCTCCTCATACATCTATGATATTATCATCTTTCTACATAGCAATTTAGAGTTATTCGAGAAAAACTGTTTCAATCACGCATATAACATGAGAAACAAAGATAATTTTATGCTTCCCACTCATCGCTTAAACCTATATGCGCGGTCTCCGCAGTATATGGCAATGAAAATTCATAACAAGCTAAAAGGAAAGAATGTTCTGAGTATGAACCTAGAGACACGGAAAACAAAGCTATGTGATATACTTGTCAAACGCTACTACTACACTGTTGAGGAGTTCATGAAGGATGAACTGAACATTTGAGGAGGATAAATTTACATATAGTCTTGTGCATAAATGTAGCTGTCCTTCACAAAAGGGAGGAAAGAAAAATAAAAGTTTATATTAATGTTAAAATTCTTTGTACCAATTAGGCCTAAGTTGTGTTATCCATTTTTTGATGTGTCTCCTGTACACTAATCATATGATTAGAAATTGTATGTTATGAGACGAATAAAACACTATTCACTATGCCCTTATGTTTGCAAAATATTTGTTGAAGGTTTCTGCAATTTTTGTTGGGCAGGAAATTATTTGTCCTTCACAACATAAGTTTATATTTTTATATTGTTTAGTTTCACTTATTGTTTGATTTTTTTATAACTTTCCATACAGCTTTAGATTTGTTTTTTGAATTTTCAATGTATTTATCATTTGCCACTGATTTAGCTTTCCTCACAACATTTTTGAGGATCCTCTTGTAATTCTTCAGGTACAAATGAAATTCATGAGGCATGTTCTGTGTCTTTGCTATATTGTGTAATCTTCTTTTCTCTGCACAAGAAATTCTAATACCTGTTGTAATCCATTTGTTCTTTTTGAAGTTATATTGACATTTTTGTTTTTTTAATGGAAATGCAGCTTCAATGTATGAAATGAAGATTTCCATGAATTTTTCAAACTTTCTGTTGGTATTTTCACAAATGTACACTTCATACTAGGTTTCTTCACTTAGTCTCTGTATAAAAACGTTTATTTGTTTGTTAGTGAATTTTCTTGTTTCTTTTACAAGTTCCTCTTTATCATTTGTTTCACTTGGGGCGTGTAAAACAATAAATTGTGCGTAGTGATCACTGAAGCCAGTATTAAGATTTATGCCACAGAAATTGTGCTTTACATTTGTGTTTATTAATATGTGATCAATTGTTGAGCTAGTTGTTGGTGTAACTCTTGTAGGAGAATCTATGGTGGCTTTTATGTTATATCCAGGATGATTTTGCTTTTGAGTGTTTGATGCCTCTTGTTGATAATTTCTTTAATTTTTCTGATGAACAGTTTTTTCCCCATGTTGTTAAAGTTCAATCCATGTAATGTGTGGAATCTGCACCCAATATTGTTAACATTTACGAGTTCTACATTTCTGAAATGTTTGCAAAATAATGAAATTTGTTGGTTGGCACTGATTATTTCTTTATTTACACATGACCAAGATGGTAAATCATGCCAATGTGGGATGTTCAGCACTAAAACATTTGTGTGTGTGAACTGTGCTAAGCACCTTTTAGTTCTTGTTTTGCTTTGTGAGTTTCGTTTTTGTACACGTCATTTGACCCACCAAATAGCACAACAAAATCTTCAGAGGATAAGTCAGCAACATCTGTGGATCGTACGTGCTTGCAAACTTCCGACATAGAAGCACCAGGGTTTATGTAAGCGATTGTTTGTACACTGGACTGACCGTTCAGAAGGCAAGCAAATCCACGACCATGTCTGTCTGCCATCACAACTACTTTTCTTTGTTAAGTTTTCTCTGCATGTTTAGAAGGGCTGCCAGTGTCATATCCAAAAAATTTATTATCAGTGCTGGACAAACACTTGATATTTAAGTCATGCAAGTGTTCAGGTCTTTCAGACTGATTTTCTTTCATAACAGTAATTGAGTTGTTAGGCATTCTTTTGGATGTATCACTCCACGTATTTGTAGTTTCATATTTTTATTTATTTGTCCCATAGATCAAATCAGTACAATGGCTTGTACAACTGATATGGGATAAGTCAATACAAATATACAGTTTACAGGAGTCTAAAACAGTAAACAATACCACAGAAGAATGATTATTTTACATTACTTACAAATTATGTTACTTAAAGTTATAGCTTCACAGAGAATTGTTACATGATGTGACAAAATTGACTTAATAACATTTAGCTTTGATACATTATATGCACTAAGACAATTTTGATTCCAAATATTCCTGGATGGTATAAAAGCAGTCTTTTATTAAAAGAGATTTCACCGTCTGTTTGAATTTATTTATTTCTTGGATTTCTTGTATAAAAGTTGGAAGATGGTTATATAATTTTATTCCCATGCACTTCACACCATCACTTCACACCATCACTGCACAGTTTTGTTGAGTGGGGAAGTATTCTTAGAGAGATTTTTGATCTTGTCATAATCGTGGTAATCCATATTTTTGCTAATTTTGTTGATACTTTTTTGGTGAAGAATAATAATTCTAGTATGTATTGGCATGGGAGGGGCAAAATATTTAGTTTCTTAAATAATGGTTTACAAGTGTCTCTTTGTTTTTTGAACATAATTGTTCTGACTATATTCTTTTGCAGTTTGAATATCTTAATTGATTCAGAATTTTGCCCCCAGAAGATGATTCCATAGTTAAGTACAGCGTGAAAGGGTGCATGGTACATTGTGGTTAGGGTACTTGTGTTAGTGACGTTCCTTATTGATCTAATCATGAAGCATACTTTACTAAGTTTTGTGCTGGTAACGTCAATGTGCCTTTTCCATGTGAGCGTATCAGTAATAGTGACCCCCAAAAATTTTATTTCATTTTCAAGTTTAACATTATTTTTTTCCAGTGATATAGTTGGTAGTAATGGATTTCTGTTTTGGGTAGTGTGGAAGGTTACTCCAATTGTCTTTTTTGCATTAAGAAGCAGCGTGTTACTTTGAAGCCATCGACTTATTTGATCTGTGGTCCTATCTGTATTAGATGGGAGAATTTGTTCGGGCACAGATATGAGTACAGAGGTGTCATCAGCAAACAAAAGGATTTTTGTGTCAGTGTCAGATGAAGGTCATTTATGTAAAGTAAGAACAGCAAGGGGCCCTGGATGGAGCCTTGGGGAACCCCTTGCTTTATGGTACGTATGGAGGAATGTACAGTGATAGTGGTACCTGAGACCTTAGTTTCATCTAATTCAACATACTGCTGTTGATCTTCCAGATAGCTTTTAAACCAGTCATAGGCATTTCCTCTTATTCCATAGGAATGCATCTTTTGCAAAAGTATACTATGATTAACCATGTCGAAGGCCTTTGTTAGATCTAGGAAGATACCTATGGCTGGGAGTTTTTTGTCCACAAGCTCCAGTGCATGATCTAGAAATTCTTGTATTGCATCAGTTGTAGCTTTCTCGCTTTGGAAGCCGAGCTGAGCAAGTGACAGGATATTTTCTTTGTCTAGAAAGGACATGATTCTGGTGGCCATTATATATTCAAATACTTTACTAAAAGTTGAAAGCAGTGCAATGGGTCGATAATTACTGGGATCCTCTTTGCTTCCTTTTTTGTGGACAGGTATAATTTTTGCAATTTTGAGAAAACCAGGAAATGCACCATTCAGGAATGAGAAGTTTATTATGTGGGCTAGGGGTTTACTGATAAAGTTACTGCAATTATGAAGGAGGAAGCATGGAATTTGATCTTGTCCAGCAGATGATTTTTTTTAAATTTTACTATGAAGTGTCTTTTCTATTTCAATTTCAGATGTAGGCCTTAAAAATAGAGTCTCAGAGCATAAGTTTGGTTCTAGTTGTAAGGGACAGCTATTTTTAAGATGGTTAGCCAAGTTTTCTACTGTTTCTGTAAAGTAGTTATTGAATTCCTCTGCTGTTTCTTTCCCACTGGAGACTAATTTTCCATTTATTTTTAAGGTAATATCCCTTGTAGTTGTTTTCCTATATTAGTATTCATATTAATAAGTTGCCACATGCTTTTGCTCTTATTTGATAACAATTTGAGGTAGTTATCATTCTGTAGCTTTTTGGATGTGTTTACTATGTTCCTTAATATCTTTTTATATAGAGTAAAGTATGACTTAAATGCTTCACTACTAACTAGTTTGGATTTGCTAATGTAAAAAAGTTCTCTTTTTCTTTGTGATGATCTAATGAATCCTGGGGTGATCCAGCTGGAGAGTTTTCTATCTTTGTTGATACATTTTGTTTGTAAGGGAAAGTGGCAATTAAAATAATAACAGAAAATATCCAAGAATCCTTCATATTTGCTGTCTGTTGTTTGAGCCTCATATGCATTTTGCCAGTTTTCATTTTGTATATCAAAGAGGAAAGTATGCATGTGGGTTTTATTGAAGTTTCTCCTCTGTACAGTGGTTTTATTGTGTTCGTGACTGTTATTTTGCAACCAGACCTGCATAATTAATGCATTGTGGTCTGAAAATCCTAGTTCAACGGAGGATACAGTACAATTTATATTGCTTGCTACTTGATCCAGACAAGTGGTACTGTGATTTGTTATCGTGGTTGGAGTGTTGACCATTAGGTCTAGGTTGTAGCTGTTCATAAAATTTTTAATGCTTAGATGGCTAGAGTTTTCTGAGAGAAAATCTATATTATAGTCACCACATATTAGAACACTATATGATTTTCTTTTACTTAGATTTTCTATTACTGGTGCTAGATTTTTGTAGAAAGTCCCTATGTTACCAGAGGGTGGCCTGTAAAGTGCTATTATATAAACATTTAGATCTATAAGCTCTACACCTGACAGTTCTATACCTTTTTCAATACTATACGAATTGCAAATATCAAGAGGTGTAGCAGTAATGTTGTCTTTTACAAATATGCAACTACCTCCACCTTTGTAAGATGTTCTTGAGAAGTGACCTACGAGTTTAAAATTTGGTATCACAACACTTTATATTTCAAAAGAACTCGTGAAATGTTCATTAATACATAATATCTGTGTATCTGACAGATCACTTGCACTTGATAACAAAATTTCTAATTCATTAAGTTTGGTTTTGAGCCCTTGTACATTATGGATGTATACTTCTAGATCAAGAATTTTTTTGTTTAATTTTTTTATACATTGGTGAGGAGGTTCAGACTTTACCTTATTTAGTACAATTTGCTGATGGAGTCCTTTGCAAGTTTTATTGTGTATCTTTAACTTGTTTGATGATGCTATCTTTAACTTGTTTGGTGATGCTAAGTTTTTTCTTTTCTCAGAGGGAGATAGAAAAAATTCTCCTTCTTGGGTATATTCCGCCTTGATCTTAAATTATCACTTACAGGTGTAGCTGCTGCAGTCCTTTGTGGATCTTCTGATGTCTCCTCTTTCCTGATTTTTTCGTTCTTGTCGAATTTGCTTTCCTCATTTTTGCCTGTAAGTCTTTCAGGAAGCTGATAGACAGATCTATTTCGTAATAGTCTTTCTTTAATTATTTCACTGATGTGATTGCACATAACACTTTTTCCGTCATAATTAAGGTTCATTCCGTGTTTGGTGTGCAAGTTTCGATGTAGTTTACTTACGTCCAGTACATCGCACTTTGTGTATTCTGCACACAATTTCTTAATTTTGATGTTAGTTTTCCTAATTTCTTTATTAACACACGATCTGTAAATTAGGTTGTGTCTGAGGTACAGTGGCTACTATTGTGTTCCTAGGTTTATTCACTTCTAGAAAGTTCTGTAGCATTTTAATGCAGGCATCGGTTTCATTTTTAGCTATGTCATTCGAACCCACTAGACATACTATAAAGTCATTATGCTGTATTGTGTTCATCTGAAGATCAGTGTCTACGTCATGGTGTGTTCCTGCTCCAGGTTTCACTATGCTAGTCACTGGAATTTCTTGATTTTTCTCTCGGAGCATGCTTGATAGATTTCTGCCGTGGCTGTCGGCAAGCAAGAGAATACCACACTTTTACCTTAATGATACGTGTTTGCCCTTACCACTGCAAGTTTACTGTTGGTGTCCGAATTACAGGTTTTTACAACGTCATGATCAGTTGTACACTCGTTATGACACAAGACATCATATTTGTTTTTATCTAAGAAAGTAACACTTTTAACAGTTTTCGTGATTTGAGACCGAACTGTTTGCAACACTGCTATCCACTCGGATGATTTCTCACGTGTATCTTGTTTCACTTCACATGAATTTTCCACTGTTTGTACTTCGTTGATTTCTTTCTTCAGTGCAGCTATTTCCCTTTTTAAATTATTGACTATGAATTGTAGGCTTGAAATTCATTCAGCTCGGAAATTAGTTTTGTCACATGCATAATGTTTCTTATCTTGCACAGTTGATTGCACACTGAAACTGCTTGTAAACATGATATTAGGTACATATAATGAGCTTCACTGAGAATGTGGCACTTCATTTTTCACTTTGCCTGGGATTTTGAGGTTATTGTGAGGCAAGTTCGCTGTCGGTTCACTCTTTCGGGATGTACGTTTTTTTAGTTCACTCATCAGAATATTAATGGTTAGTTGCAGACTACTTACACAATCATTTAACTTTCTGATTTCATCGCTACAATTCGTGCACACACTGTTTTTATCTGTATAATTTTCACTTTTTTTCACATGAACACTATGTATATCAACACTAGCTGCCATGTTTATTTGTTGTCTGTGGCTAACTGTGGAATTACCTGCTGATCTACCAGTTGCTGGTGGTGTTCTGCTGTTGTTGGCACTCTCTCACTATTCCCCTCATACATGCAACATACATTAAATAATGCAAACATTGCAATTTTCCTGAAAAATCAAAATTACAAAATTGTGAATTACGTGAATGGATAATAGTCTAAACACAATTAATTGAGTATTAATTGAGTATTAATATTCACCTTCACCTCGTACGCAACTAGCTATGTGTCATTCATCTACTGCTCTGTTAAGCGCTGCGGCAATGACTTTGCTGCAACAGCTGGTGGCTGTTAATTTGACACCACACACAACGTTAACCATGTCGAGAACAGCTATTATGTGCACAACTGATTTAACAGTCCATATGCTGCACCTCACTTGACAGCGATGCATCATTCACCTGCTATTCTGTCAAGTGCTGCGGCAACCCAACAATAAACCTGCTTGTTTGGGAGTCTTCTGTCAAGTGCCCCAAGTATTGGAGGCTCAGTGGTGGCCTTCTGCTGTCAGTCTTTAAACTGAATAACCTGTGCAGAACAAAGTAGGCACTTCAGTCAAATCCTAACTGTCTGCCTTTAAAGAAAGCCTCACTGTGTGCAAGTGTTACTTGAGTGGAGTGCTTTTAGTCCTGAGAGTCTTGTGCTGAAACACTACAAGAAGCTACTATGAAATATCAAATATTAAGTCCTTCTCTAAAATAAAAATTCCTCAGCAAAACTATTTATACCATAGGAACCAGGAAAACATAATTATCATCTGACTAAGAATAATTTAGAAAACGTAGCCTGTGGAGTAATTTCATTGTTTGCCATGCAGTTGTGGTCCATAAGTAAATTGCAGAAAGGATAAAAGCATGTATTTACTCAAGGACTGATGTCAGGGCAAGTCATGATTCTCCACTTTTCCGATTTCACGGGACTGTATAACCAAATAGGGCACCAGCATATTGCTAACACAATACAGCAGGGTGCTTTCTGATATAGGTGGCTGAATCTTCATAACACAGTTGGAAGACAGCCTACCATTTGTTCACTCTTCTAAAAGGTGCTGTCACACCGCACTGGATTTTACCCAAGCAGTAGTCACTGCTGAAAGCTGCCCTGTGGAAGGTCTTCCATATCCTCTCACCCTTGTCTCTTTAGTGGAGCATATTTCACCACCTGAACTTGCACTTTTGACAACCACTACTCTAATTATTGGGACCAGCAAACGGCTACGATGGTCTCCTCCCCACTTTTATTACGTGTATATGTCCTCAGATAAAGGGAACACAGCAAGTAGTTGATACCAAAGGACAAACTTTGACTGTGTGACTGTTTGCCTGCATCATTCATCCACATGAAATTTCTCTGAAAAAATAATTTTTATTTCAGTGACAGATTAAAACAGTATGATGGTTTGGGACCCGAATCTGGATATTTGTTGTTCTTGGGGAATACTCTTACTGACTCTCAATTTATCCATACATGACTCACAATCTTCCTTGATAGCTTCTATACTGCCAGTACCTTTCTTCCACTTTCCAGACCAAGCAGGAGCTCTCCTGCATACCTTGCTGGGATAGTACTTCTAGAAGAAAGCATACCATGGAGAAAAAGGTTTAGTCACAGTCAGTAAGTTGTTTTCAAGTTTGAATCCTGGTCTTGCATACAGTATTAATCTTCCAGAAAGTTTTAAAATGGCCTGCAGTCTGCTGTGGAGTTAGAAATTCATTCTGGAAGTATAAATGACTGGTAATGTTTACATTAAAATAATTAAATTTGCAATAGACTACTTCCTCATATTAAAGATGAGCAGTTGTTCAGAATAGACTACCCTTTATGTTTCGCATTTCTCTTGCTGTGATGCATTGAAGGTTGGAAGTTGTTTTCATTCCTGTAATTGTGTGTTATGGGAAACCACAAATTAATAATATTAATAAAATGTTAGAAACATTTTATAGATACAAATTTATTATGGTTACAACTTACAGGCTATGCTGTAGACATGTGACTACATTAATTAGGCCTATATGAATATGAATGCACAATGATATCTTATGAGACACCACATGCTAATTTAATAAAATGTTTTTTGTCTGCCGTAAACATTATTTTTGAATTTAGTTTTCATTTTGTTTTTAAATTTTATTTGTTGTTGAAATCTTGCACATTTTCAATCAGGTGTATTCAAACACATTCAGAGTCTCAATGAAGTGCGAGAGACGGTGTTTCAGTACATCCCAATAATTGCACAACCATTAGTCTTGCAAGGCGAGGTACATCCTGTTGTGTGGACCCATGCAGATGCTGATGTTGAGGTTAGTAGATGATTCAAGTAACCTAAACTACAGAGTAGCATTTGCTTGTATTTACATAACTGATTTGTTTCTAAATTTACTGTCATGTAGTGTTGTGAAAAAAGTCAATTTTTGTAACTGTAACTGTGTTTCTAGCTTTGGGCCATATGCAACACACACAAAAAATAAGAATATAAGAACTAGAGACTGTACTTTCCAGAGAGTATGTAATGAGCAGCAAGAAAGTTAAAATTTTGTATGTGCTACAGAAAGGAAAAGCTTCCCCCAACCATGGATTACAGCAGAGACAACATGTATGAAGGGAGTCAGAAGTAATGTTATGAAAAGAGATAGGTGCACCAGAAAACTGAACGTTTAATATTCTTAGGGAGAACTTTTGTAAAATGGGAAATTGTTGTAAGAAATAAAAAATTCAGGTTATGAAACAGTGGACACTACTTTCGTACTAATGTGTAGTAAGAATATTTTTCTTGTTTAGGTTTACAGTTTGTTTAAAATAGTCAATTTGCTGATTCACATAAATCATAATGCACAGTAATCTAGTGTTTTAAAGACATCATGTATGTTGTCAGCTCGTGTTTTGTTCATGAGGTTACTCATTCATTACAGTACTTAAGGACACAGTGGGACTGAATGAATATGTTAGTTCTTTTCCTTTTGTTTCATAAATCTAGAAGTTTACTTTGTCTGTACTTCTTCAGTATTGTGACTCTTTATGTTCTGATTTACAGTTTAATAATACACATGGCAGTCTCTGAACATGATTAAAAAAAGCATTTCCTTACTTTTTTCTGGAATGATTGATCACTGGAAAGTTCAGTTGATTAGAACTGATAAAGGCAATTACTTACTTGCAGATTAATGAAGAGTTGCACATAGAAATTTAACAGACCAGAAAAAAAATCTGTTTCAAACAGTGGTATTGCTATTTTTCTAGTGTAATTACACATTCCCATAACATTTCAGTGGTGGAGTATAGTTGAATCAAGTTAATTATTTCTGAGGGAATTCAGTTAAGAGATGAGACACTGAAAATAGTGTATTTTGCTAGAGTATAGCTTTAAAGGGTAGCAAAATGTGGATGACAAACAATACAGGCAAGCAGAGAATAGAAGTTTTAGAAGTGTAGTATTACAGAAGAATACTGAGGATAGATGAGTAGATGGAATAACTAGTGAAGAGGTGAATCAAAGTGGGAAGAAAAGAATTTTATGGCATAATATGACTAAAATAAGAAGGATTTGATATGATAAATGCTGAAACATTAAGGAATAGTTAACTTTGTAATGGGGAGAAGTGTGGAGGAGGTGGGTAAAATATGTAGATGTGTAGAGCAAGGCTTGGGTACAGTAAACAGATTCATGTAGGTGTAGGATGCAGCAGTTATCAAGTTACAGAGAGACCTGCAAAAAGAAGGCTAGTGGGGAAAGCTGCATCAACCCAGTTTTTGGATTGATGACTAAAATTATATAATGGGAATAATAACCTTACAGTAATACTGAATGTTTAAAACATAAAAACCTCAATTATAAGTTCCACAAAAAGCCACTAAATGTGTTAATACAACTGCAGAATAAGTTTAGTTAACTGTGTGTCAACTTTAGCTATGCTAGACCATGTATAAACAGCAGCTTTGTGTCAGGTGGAATGGGTGACAGGAAAAAGAGGCGGAGAGGGAGAGGGAGGGGTGGAATGTAGGGTGTCTGATGGCTGGCAAAGGAACAGTGTAGGAATAAGGCAGTGTCACAGATAGCAAACTTCATGCATGGCTCATAATGAATTGGCAGATTGAGTTTGGAAGAAGTGAAGCGAGGTAGAACAGAGGAAAATGGATATCACAAGAAAGAAAAATGAGAGTGTAGATTGAGGCAGGAAGACTGTGGGATTGGCAGATATGTTGTAAGGACATTTTCTGTCTATGTAATTCAGAGAACCTTGTACATGGGGCGGGGGTGGGGGTGGAGATGGGGATGGGGGCAGGTTGCTGATGGTTGGGTCATGAAATAGCAATTAAAATGGAGCATGTTGTGCTCAGTGAAATGCTCTACCACTGTGTGGTTAACTGTGCTCTTGGCCACAGGTTGTTGGTGCGGGCAACTTGTTTGCGTTCTTGCCTACATAAAAGTTAACAACAGAGGTGGTATGTGACCTGACAACTTACAACTTTAACAGGTGGGCTTGCCTCTTTTAGGGTAGGAAATGTATGTGACAGGATTGAAGGAGGACATTGTATGAAAGCTCAGCAATATTTTAATCCTTTCATTATGCCTGTCGACCAGTCAGCACCTCAGATACATGGAGAGTGGTTACTCCTTGCCTTATTTAAATTTCTGCCCATCATCCAGTATTAAGTTTAACAGAAACAGTTTGAAATAGAGCAGTGACAAACTTTCCTAAGCATCTGATGAAGTATACTGTAATCATAAAGTTTACAATACATTGTTGCTATATTAGCACACGTCAGAACATATTTTGGGTTTTGTGAACATTGTGGAATAAAGAAGAAACATTATCAGTAAAAAGTGTTTGTCAAGAACTGCAAGAACAACACATTACAACACTGCGGTGAAACCAGAACACCTCTATGCAAGTAAGTGCCTAACACTGTAATATAGACACAGTAAAAGTATTGAAAAGAATTATTGTCAAGAAAAATTTAAGTTCAATAAGTAGCTCAGAGGCCTGGAAATTCAGAAGCAACAATGAAATAAATCAGTACATAGAAGACTGATATTTTTTGAGCATTGGAAGCATTTTTGGGACAAGAAATTAACATCAAGCTGGATCAGAGAAGTTACGCAAGATTTTATTATATAAAACACAAACTACATGTGCACTGTAGCTTACAAATGTATTTTCATTTTTAAAGAGAGCAGTTGTTCGCTGTTAAGTTCGCAGATATACAATGATAACGATACAGAAACATACGCAAATATTTATAGTTATAAGAGTCTTGGCAAATGTCAACAGTGACTTGTTATAGTTAGCCAAAATGACTCATTCTTGGTAAACAAAACTGCAGCAGCTGCTGAATAATCATTTTGTTCATACAACTTATTTGCTGCCTTTAAGTTACATCATCAGGTACATCTGACTTGAAAAAACAGAGATTGGAGGAAAATTTTAAAAATTTTGACAAGAGGTCCCAGTGAAATCAATTATGTAACTTCAATCATGTTTATGTACTGTGTATATGAACTAGACAATAAACATCAAGAGAACAAGCATTTCAGGTACACAGTAAGTAGAATACTTACATTCAAATCATTTAGAATGAAACATGGAGATTATTGGACACCTCCATCACTCTCTGTCAAGTTGTATTAATACGTCCTTAAAAGGAATGGCACTCAAAGTACAAGTGGTGAAATGAAGGAGATGTCCATGGTAAATGTCTCAAATTCTAGAAAGAAACATGGAGGATAATATAATAAAAGGATGTCAAACAAGACCAAGGGCTGGATAAAACTCATAAAGTCTGTTAAATCATGCTCACTCGAGGATATATAGTCAACAGCTGCCTTAGTTTTATTTAGCAAGATAGCGTCCTTACAGCTGTGGTTGCCCATGATATAAAATGTGTCAAAAGACTCAGTTATGTTCAACCAGAAAATGATGCTGAAATTAGTTGTTGAAAAAACTTAAATCATATATTATAGCAAAAACATAGGTACTTTTGAGAAAAGCCACTGTTCATCCTCAAGCACTACTCAACTACTATTTTTGTTTACTTTGATTACTATATATCTTTACACAGAACTCAATCAGCCTTCTATATGCTGGGAAAATTAAAAACCTGTTTAATATGAACATTGATATTGATTGGAATTTATGTTGTCCAGGTCAAATATTCTAATAAATTGTAACAAGATTGGCTAATAAGGTATTCTTTCACTGTGTTTTTGAATATTCAAATTTGCAATTTTATGTCTGATGCCTGTTGTCAGCTTGTCATACACTATTACACTAGAATATGAAACTCCATTTTGAGTCCTAGACTGGGATGCATAGCCTATATTAAAATTATTTTTATTTCTAATATTGTATGTATGAATTTTGTGTTACATCCTAAATTAATCTTACTGTTGATCACAAATAGCATCAAGAAATAAGTGTATTGCAATGCAAATGTAAAAATTCCAAAGACCCTGGAGGCTTCTGTAAGATGTCTGGTTATCAACTTCACATAATATTCTTACTGCACCCTTCTGTAGAATAAATACATTATGACCTTTGCTGCACTGTTACAGTAGTTCATGTTGCAGGACAGTACTGAGAGAAAAAGTGCAAAGCACGTGAGCAGTCTTGTCTTCACATCACTACCAAGGGCAAGATTCTCAAGTGCAAAGCAGGCTTTACTTATAAATTTGACAGTGCCACTGCAGTTTATCATCACATATTTTCTTGGAAACATTACACATGGAGTTTCATCTAGTGATGTCCACTGATCTATACCTCTGATACCTATATCTCATTTTGATTTATTTGGAATTGCATAATATGAGTCTTCTTAAGAGAGAAATTGCTTGCTGTGAAACAGTTGTAAGCCAATTCTACTTTCCTGCTGACTGTCTGTGGTATGGGTGTAGTTGAGCTCATTACCAGTGTACTTGTACTATGAAGAGACAATTTTGAAAGAGTCTTAAAATTTCCCTGGTAAATCATTTGTAATTATAGGTTATTAACTAGAGTGGGTTAAGTATTGAACTTTGCAGGACACCAAGCTTGATGTTTCCCTATCAAAAATTTACTTTTATTCCTGTGATGTCACATGTTATGGTGACTCTCAGTTTTCTACTTTGGAGATTTGACAGCATCCATTGAGGGGGAATACCTTACATACTTTAATATTGTACTTTTTGCCAGTAGAATATTATGATTTACACAACTGAAAGCCTTGGAAAGTACACAGAAAATGCCAGTTGGATAATTGTTATTTAGTTCTACCAGAGTTGAGTTCGTGACATAATGTATTGCTTTCTGAATGTAGAGAATCCTTTACAAAATTCAAACTGGTCCATTGTTGAAAGGTTATTTTCAGAAGGGAGGTTCAATATTCTGTTAAAGCTTCTCAAAATTTTTTGAGAAAATCGGGAGGAGGCAGATGTGTTGTGTGTAATTAGAGATCTCTTGCTCCAGTTGTATGAATTGGATTTACCATTGCATAATTCAGTCTTTCAATAATTACAGCTTGACTCGTCAACTGACTACAAAGGTAACTGCAGGCTTAGAGTGTGTCTATCAACGCAGCACAAAACTTCAGTACTTTTTGAAATTTCATAGCTAGAAGAGTTACTTTTTTTCAGTGACATGATTTTTTTTTTAATTTCTGTAATGGGCAGTTTGGGATAACTCTTATTTATTGGTGGAGGCTGCAATACACACGAAAGTAAATTTAATGGTTTCAGTGGTCCATTTTTCCTCCCTGTGTTGTCAGTTCCTTTTAACATGAAGAGTTAACAGAGTTTAGTGGCTAATGATTTGAAGGTAACAGCATCTGTCTTGCTTCTACTGGCATCAGAGAGTTTCACTGTGCTGTAAGTCAGTTGGAAGATCCTTCATTAAACAATTTGTGATTGGGGTTGTTTCCTCACTAAGTAACACAAAATTAACATTTTCATTTTACCAGTGAAAATGCTAAGCTATGATTTGTGAATAAATTTTAATTATTTCTATATTTTATTTTATCTAATAAAAATTATACTCAGTTAGACAAACAAATAATTACAGTTATGAGACAATTATTTAGAGTGCTTTTTACAGGATCCAAAGCTAGCAAAATGGCTATTTGATGTGATGGAAAATTTAGAACAGAAAGAAAAGCTAGATAAACATTTCCGAAATAAAGAACTGTATTTCAGCCAACGTGAGGAGGACAATGTTTATAAGCAGACTGTAGTCAAGGTATTGGTTATGTCCCCTGTGTTCTTCCACCTTCAAAGTGTGAACCCTTACCCAACTTACTGCCCTGTAAATACCCCTCCCTTGTAAAATTTCTGGAATGAATAGACAAAAAAGCAGTAGTATGGATGATGGTTTTGTACATGTATATTTAGCATTTTTGTCAGGAACTGAATTCTATACTAATGTCGGTAAGTAACAAAAGAAAAGTGAAATGGAAATAAATCTTGCACAGTAGAAGAATGTGTGTCATCACATTGACTGAACCTCTGTTTTTGAAGTGTCCAGGTAATTGGTGTTCATTTATGTTAATTTACTTTGGCATTGTAGACTATTACTTTGAAATGTGTGATCTGTTTCATTTGTTAAAATTGTTATCAATGTAGAATTAGTTTTAAAATCACGTATACATCAATGTCATTCCTAATTGGTACAAAATTTATGTTCGTCCATTAATATGCTCTGGAATGATGCATGAAACAGAACATTCTTATTTAAAATAAAGAAAGTTGTTACGTTCTTGGCACCAGACTGTTGGTACATGGTCTAAAAGTTTCATTGGGGTACTGTGAAAAGGCTGGACTGGCATAGGAGTAGATTACCAATCTATAACATTCTTGCTCCAGAAATCTCAATCTCCACAGAATTTTGTACATCATTTCCCATATTGTTTAATTATGGCTGTTACTTCATTAAGAATGTTACAAAATTTGAAAGTGGCATAATGTTTATCTATGAGTAAGCCAGAGATTGATCAGCTTGGCAGTATATTGAGGTCAAAGCTGTTTTGCAACCTGGTAAACACAGCATCTAGTCTGTAAAATTGTAACTGAAAAAGCATCATAGAAAAAAAACTCTGAGATAAAGAAATAAAATGTAGTATTTGCAGCAAATATAGAATGATTGTATGAGTCTGACAGTTACCATTGACTTACATGAATCAGTAACATGTATAAGCATTCTCCTACTTTCATCTAAGAAAGATTAGCCTTCTTTTCAAAGTCTGTTACCTTAAGTATTTTACTATTTATTTTTGAGAGAATGTTTTGTTTCATGAGAGTGCATGACGACATTAAGTGTGCCCCAGCTTGCTTTAAATTTAGTTTTTTGTTGCCTATTAAAGTGTGTGATGCTAACATCCTATCCTTGCTGTTAACTAAATACAACAGATTTGTTTTTCTTTCAGACCATGTTTGTTTTTTTAGCTTTTCTTACAAAGCAATGCCTTTTTCTAGCTAATAAGATTATTTATTTTATTTTGAAAGAAAGATAGTGCTTCATATACAGGTACTAGCTGCAATGAGAGGGCATGGATAGACACAAAATAGTTGCTTAAGCTGTTGCTGCCACAGAATTTGCTTTGGCACCTGGTTACCTGCAGTTTTATAGTAATCTAACATGGAAATGGAAATGAGTGTATGGCATCGTTAGCCGGGAGACCTCATTCGGGGAAGTTCGACCACCAAGTGCAAGTTTTATTTCATTTGACACCACATTGGGCGACTTGCATGCCGGTGATGAGGATGAAATGATGATGAGGACTACACAACACCAAGTCCATGAGCAGAGAAAACCTCCAACGCAGCCAGGAATCGAATCCGGGCCCACTTGCATGGAAGGCAAGCACGTTACCACCCAGCTAAGCAGGTGGACTATCTAATGTGTAAAGAGATCTAGAGATACTAAATATGTTAAAGTCTGTTTCCAGTCAGTATATCCCTCTCACCAATTATTGTATCAGCTGTCATGTGAAGCACTATCTTCAATTATTTGTTCTGTTTCTTCTGTTACTGCTGTTGACATCAGTGCAATAGTTACTAAGCATTAGGCAAGCACATTTTAAAAAAAAATCGCCTTTTTATTTTTACTCCAGAAGCTTTTTGCATCATCTATTCGAATAACTATTACCAACTCTGAGTCCTAAGTGGAAGGAATATTGTTTTGTCTGATATATTACTATTGTTTGAGACTCTGCTAAATAAGGTAAACATTGTTCCGAATAACAAAAGTTGCTCTTTATGTTTCAGAAAGTATGGGAACCAGATGAAATCAAATTCCAGGAATACCATCTTGTTACCTCAGTGTCTGTTCCAGCATTTGAAAGAAGAATGGAGTATACAACAGATAACAAGGTTTATTTGTGAAGTTGCCATAACAGTAATTTTGCAATAAACATTTTTTTCCTCTCTTCGTGATTCTCAAGGCTCCATTCATCACTTAGGAACACTCTTTGCCAGTACTGAATTTCTCAATCATGCAATACTTCTAACACTAACATCTGCTTTCATTAGGTATTTTTGTCTGTTCGGACCCCTTCTTCTGATAGGCTGAGTTGCAGAGTTTATGTAGTTTCATTTTAAACAGCTATTAGTTTTCAAAAAGACTGTAAAAAGTAAAAGAAGAATGAACTTGGCAACCTTAGGAAAAAGAAAGGCCCAGTGGAATACTGGACATGCAGTCTGCCTGTGTGTAGTGTGGTAGTGCTCAGTGCTTGTCCAATAGCTGGAATTCTTGTTTTTGTTTTATTGTTAAGAGCTAACGGCATCTAAAATACATCAGGTCTCATTTTTATTTTTATGTTTTCATTCTTTGTGGTAATTTTATTAGTGTAGAATCTGCGTAACCTGCAAGTCCAATAGTGGTGTAGTTTGATCTCATGTTTTGGCCACTCATAGTTTTCAGTTTTATTTGCTTGTATTAGTACTTTCTTGTGTGTTGTTATATAATTGTGTGTTGTGGAAATGTATGTGACTGTGCTTGTTAGTGCCATGCATAGTGACAAGCTGACTGTTGTTTGAGGAAGGGAAGTGTTTGCAGTTAACTCTTCTTCCACTGAGCCACTTAACTGCTGTTTGACAATTGGAGCTAGTAAGAGTATGCAGTGCTATTGATCACTGACATGTTCCATAACAGGTAAACAGTTATAGGCTCCTAATTAATGGCATGAATGTCTGTAAGTGGTGTTTTTTATAAAATGTTCTTATGTGCTGTGTTTAAAACCTGACCAAGTGAATACGACCTATCTGTGAATACTGTAGATTTGATGGGTAGCTTGTATAACTAATGAAGAGGTACTGAATTGAACTGAGGAGAAAAGAAATGGATGGCACAACTTGTCTAAAAGAGAGAGAGAGAGAGAGAGAGAGAGAGAGAGACAGAGAGAGAGAGAGAGAGAGAGTTTACAGATAAAGCTTTGGTTATTGAGGTCACATGCAAATTTATACTGAAAAATTTGGAAGGGCAAGGTCGGGCAAATGATATTCGCATTCCAACAGGCTCAGGATTTCCCATTACACTGAAGCAATCGATACAGTAGTGAAATTGCTCAAACAATCCTTGATATTTGGCTCATGCACCACTAATGGAGGGATTATGCGAGAAACTATGAACTAGCCTGTACAACAATCTTTTGCTCTGCTTAAAATCTGACTATTTTGTGAAATAAAGGAGGAAATAACACTAAATTCTGTCATCCTATGAACTCCTATTGTATTTGAACAGGTCTGCAATAAAAGTTATCATATATGCGAATACCATATATAAACATTAAGGATGCTTTTTAAGTAAAGGTAGCATTGAAAAGAAGAAATGTTATCCTTAAAAAAAACCTTGATCAATATTTAATTTTATTATGAGAGACTGTAATGTTTTACTAAGTGGGTTGCACATGAGAAATTCGGTTACTGTTCATGTATTAGAATACAAGGTAAAAACATTACCAGCTTTTAATCAGCTTTAGAACATGATGGCTCCATTCGGATGAAACAAGAAGAAAAATTAATCCAGAATAAAATGTCTAACAAATGAAATAAATCATATTAAACTGACTGTAATTGTCATGAGAATAAATTAGAGCAGCAAGACCTCACTTGGAGATTGTACCAACAGACTTCAGTAGATCACAGGACAAGGGAAAGTTTCAAAATTTGACTGAATTGTGATTTCAATCCTTTTTTATGTATTAGTTGCTGTTGTTACATCTTAAAAATGGTTCAAATGGCTCTGAGCACTATGGGACTTAACTTCTGAGGTCATCAGTCCCCTGGAACTTAGAACTACTTAAACCTAACTAACCTAAGGACATCACACACATCCATGTCTGAGGCAGGATTTGAACCTGCGACCAGAGCAGTTGCGCGGTTCCAGACTGAAGCGCCTAGAACCACTCGGCAACACCGGCCGGCTGTTACATCTGACTTGCACCTGGATGATATTGCAGTCCAGTTTCACAGTTGCTCAAGTACAGTGCTACAGATGGATTGGGGTGGGAATAGTCATACAGTACCAGCTTGGCTCAAAACTACATGAGTGTGGGGAGTAGAGTAGTGAGCAGGCAGCAAATTATGGCCTGTTGCCAACCATGGGAATCTATACTGTGTACTTTAGCTTTTTAGGAACATTTACCACATTCAGACTGCAATTGCCTGAATCCATTTGTATTCAGAACTGAACTGGCATTAAAATACTCAACAGTAGTATTCATTAATGCAGGAGATGGTAAAAGTCTAGATAGGGGCCAGTGGTGTATTTAAGTGTTTCATGCTGCAATGTTCACGATAGTCTACACAGCCAATGGGAGAGCGTGGGGAGACAGTAAGCAAGGGACATTGTAACAGTGTAATGTCAGTATAGAAGCAAAATCCATTAGGTATTTGGGTAAAAAGAGCTGTGTCCCTGGGTCCCAAACTCAGCCCCTACCCAATAAATTGCAAAATATTTGGAAGAAACAGCCAAATACTTGTGACAACAAAGATATAATTTTCACAGCTGTGCTACTAGGATGATCATAAAAAAAAGTGATACCACAGACAACAAGGTTGATAAGCAAAAAATGTAGAAAAGATAAATGGTCCAAAAATTAATATAAACCATGTCTTTTCAGTTATTTTATTTCTCCTTGTATTATCAGAATGCAAACAATCAATAAAAGACATAAATTTAGAGTAGGTATAATGTTAACTTCTTAGGCAGATACATCATATCAAGAAAACAGTTTGTGGTTTTGATTAGTCATAATATGTTAAAAATAAATTTTTCTCAAGAAGCCTCCAGAAAAAAAGCACATAGTCTTATAGTCAGGGTTGTCTTATACTCTGGTAAATATGGTACATTGCAATGAAGAGGCTTGCACAGGATAGTCTAGCATAGAGAGCTGCTCAAACGAGTCTTTATAATGAATACAATAACAGATCACACTAAGAAGAGTAACTGAATATTTGTAAGAAAGTTAGGCACAATATTCATCTAAATCCCATACAGACTATATTGGCAAACACTCAAGGAAAAGTGCCATATTTGTCACAAACAGCTGCCAGGAAAATCTGAGAATTGGTTTTTATTCTGGAACCCTAATACATTCTTAAGCTCTCTACACACCAATCTTGCTCACAGTTTACATGTGAATTGCCTATATTTGTGTCTGGCATGATTTGATACTGCATTTTAAGTGATCTCTTTTGACTCTCTCTCTCTATTCTCTTCATACATATTTTTGTTTGTAATATGGGACCTATCACAGTTATGGTTGACTTTATTTTTATCCATTTTCTTCAGACATTAGAATCCAAGGACTCTGAAGTTGTGTTTCACAATACTGTACTTTCTTTTCCTTTTTTCTCTTTCTTCTTCTGCTTCTTTTCCTCTCTCTTTCTGACACTATTACTCTCTCTTAAGTTGGATACTATTTGAATTTAGTTAATGACCTTTTTTGGAGTATATTCTGGTGTGATCTGTACATCCTGACACTTGTAAAATAATAGCCACCATTTGCATTTGGAGCTAGAATTTTTATTTTACAACACCATGCTTAGTTATAAGGCTCCAGTGCTTATCTTTCATTATTAATACACTCATGTATCAACCTCTGACTCTGTGCTTTGAAAGAAATGTAAGACTTTTTTTTCATTTAAAAGGAGACAGGCTGTAAGAATGTTCGTGATTTAATGAGCAAAGATTCCAGTGCATGGATCCATTCAAAAGTGTTGTGAAGTGTACATGAGAAACTACCACAGGTCACACACAAACACTGTTTGTCCCAAACAGCTTCCAGCAGATTATACATTGCAATATATGTAGGCAACTTTCACAGTCACAATCATGAATGGAATTGTGCAGAAGAGGATGAAATTGGAAGAATGCTTGTATAATGGGTGCGAGCAACCAACTTAAAGCTCCATTGTGACATAAGAAAAGAGAGAGCATTCAAGTCTAGAAGATGGGCTACAGTGAGCACACCTGACCTCTGTGTGTCAACTTCTATGTGTGGTACAGAAAATATCATGATAACAGTCCTTCATAACTTTCCCAGAAGTTGACATCAGCCCAGTGTCTGCTCCTACAGCTTAGATATTCCTCCAGCGTGATAAGTTCCTATATACCATTTGAACTGCCAAAAACCAGATTGGGATAAATTCTCAAAAGCATTGGATGAATCAATAGAAGAGATTTCTGCATTACTGAACTCGTATTCAAAGTTTATGAGGGCTTTCATAGCTACTGCCAAAACAGCATATGCAGAGGGTGCTGTAAAGGATTCCTAGGTGGAACCAAGAAATCAGCCAGATTGTAAATTCAAGGAAAATGGTTGCCAAGAAACAGCCTCACTCTTAAATTCCTCGAATGACCAAAGGAGAGAAAAAAGCACAAAGAAACCAGGGACTTGGACTTCACACACTCATGAAGAGAAGCTTGGTCACTGGTTCAGAAGCTGGGAGAAGACCCTTTCCACAACACAAGATGTCAACAGTCTCATGTGATACAATTGCTTGTCACTTAGTGGAAGTTTGCAAGGTTGCAACAGATGGAGCAAATGTTCAGCAAGTAAAGAAAGAACCTACTGAGGTCAAGAAATCTCTACAACCTAGCCCAAAATTCTCCTCTCTGTTTATGATCACTGGGCTTTAGACAGCCCTTAGCCATATGAAATGTAAAAGAACTGCAGGTGCAGATGGTCTCTACCATGAATTTTTGATGCACAGTGGTCCTACATTGCAAAAGTGGCTAGTTTGCCTTTCTAACAAAGTTCTTCACATAGGAACATTACCAGCAAAATTTAACAGGGCTAAAATTATTGCTGTCAAAATGCCCAGGGAAAAAAGGAACAGCTGCAGGACACTTATGGCCACTATCTCTACTTAGATCTGCTGACAAACTCTTGGGAAGAATTATCTTGGACAAGATACAATGTCAAATTAATTCTGTGGTACCACATGAACAAGCTGGGTTTAGAGCCCATAGAAGTTGCTATGAGTAAGTGCCCTCACTGATTACCAGAAGAAATTCAAGACCAGGGTGTTGTAACCGCAACCAACAGCGGGAACGCCTTGGGCTGCGGATCGGAGCCGCTAGGCGGGGAACTCGCCGTCGGTAGAGCACGCACCACCGGGTAAACACAGGACGAGTCGGACGACAGACCAACGACAACTGACAACAACCGACCACGACCGACTATGAACGACACAACAGGGAAGAGATAAACAACGGAGGCTTGTGGAAACCACAACACCAAACACCAAATGTAAATCCACTCGGAACCAGAGCCAGGTAAATGTCAACAACGACCAGAACGCAGTACCGCTGAGATAGAAATGAAATCCAGAATGAGTACCAGACTGGCTGGACTAGGGCAGAGCGGGTCCCTGTATATGAAACCGGAGGGAGCGGCTATTGGCCGCTGTCTGCACGTGTTTTAGCGGTGGCACCCTCGCTGCATGAGAGCCGCTGTGCGGAATAGCCACCTTGGAGGCAGAGCCCTCTATGGGCTGACCACGTCCATTTGTTCTGCCGCGTGTTCGACTTCCGCAGCGGAAGGTACTAGATGCCTCCCTCCCGAAATTGGTGCATAGGGGCGGAAATGCCCTGGACGATGCCGAGGCAGGCAGAACGAGGGCACAGGTTGTGAGATGTCCGGAGGGACCACTGGGGGAGGGGAGGGCAGACTGTCTGCGGCATCCATCAAGGTGTCACCAGAGGGCAGGGGGTCAGTGGGCGTCTCTATACCCCGGCAAGGCGGAAGGGGTGTCTGCAGAGCCGGCGAGGAGAAGGAGGTTGAAGGGAAGGGCTCCACCTTGAGGGACGTTGCCGCATCAGGAAGCAGGGAAGGCGGTGGGGGAGGAATCAAGGCAGGGGCCTGAGGGCGGAGTTGGTTATGGTGGCGACGCTCGAGCCCTCTGTGTGTCTGTATGGTCGTCACTCGCCACCCATGAGCCGCTGTCACCGTAGCGGGCCTCCATGCAGGTGTGCCGCCATAGGAGCGGGCCCACACGCCCATGCCCCGGGTGTAGCTGGGCCCAGAAGGGTATGGTGTCAGCAGGTGGAGGAGGGTCCGAGGTTGTCGCCCGTGAAGGAGTTCGGCAGGACTATGACCGGCCACCGGTGTAGTGCAGTAGGTGCTTAGGAACAAGGTGAGGGCCGAGGTGGTGGCCGACGGCTCCACTGATTTCATCAGCTGCTGTTTGAAAGTGCGGACCAGGCGTTCCGCTGCGCCATTGGATGAAAGATGGAAGGGGGGAGAGCGAATGTGTTTGATACCGTTAGCAGAGCAGAAGGTCTGGAACGAGGACGCTGTGAATTGCGGCCCGTTATCTGTGACCAACGTCTGAGGAAGGCCTTCAATGGCCAACACCTGGGCCAAGGTGGTGAGGGTGGCATCAGTGGTGGTGGACGCCATGCGAACCACATATGGGTATCTGGAATAGGCATCAATGATGAGGAGCCACATGGAGCCTAAGAAGGGGCCTGCAAAATCGAGATGGATCCTGTCCCAGGGTTGGCTGGGTGTTGGCCAGGGCGCGAAAGATTGTGGAGGACTAGCCTGACGACGCACACACACTGTGCAACCACGGACCAGGTGCTCAATGTCTCCATCGATCCCTGGCCAATAGACATGTCGTCGAGCCAACGCCTTCATGCGAGACATACCCCAGTGTCCGCGGTGTAATAAGTGCAGGACGCAGTGGTGTAAGTCTGGAGGGATGAGCACCCGATGGGCGTCAGAGTCCGTGGACAACAGGAGGACGTCCTCCATCACCAAAAGTCTGTGTGAGACGTGAAGCCATGGGCTGAAGTCAGTTTTCAAACGTCGGGTAAGGTAGGGAGGTCACATAGCGGAGGACTTGCCGCAGAATGGGGTCCCTGTGCGTGGAAGCGGCGATTTGTGTGGCCGTCAGAGGAAATTCATCGAAAGTCTCCCAGTGGGCAGAGTCGATGTGGAAGCACAGGACTTCCTGCTGGTCGAATGCCGGATTGGGTCCTGCTGGGAGATGTGACAAGGCATCTGCATTAGTGTGTTGACTGGTGGGCTTATAGCGGATAGTGTAAGTGTAATTTTGCAAGAACAACGCCCAGCGCTGAAGACGCTGAGCCGTCGATTCTGGGAGGTGCGAATGTGGACCGAAAAGCGACACTAAGGGCTTGTGATCCGTGAGGAGGGTGAACTGCACCCCAAACAGGTAAATGTGAAATTGCTGAACTGCAAAAATAATGGCAAGAGCCTCCTTTTTGATCTGAGAGTAATTCCTTTGCGCAGGGGTTAACGTCTTGGATGCATATGCCACAGGTTGTTCCGACCCATCCTCATTCCTGTGTGCCAGGACTGCCCCAATCCCATACGCTGAGGCATCGGCCGCCACCACCAAGGGACGATCCGGAGAGAAAGGCGTCAGGCAAGGAGCAGATTCCAGCATCGTCTTCAGGCGGGTGAAAGCCTGATTGCAGGCAGAAGTCCATGTGTAAGGTACCCCTTTGTGACTCAGGCGATTTAGGGGATGTGCGATTGGGTGGCTTGGGGTAAGAACTTCAAGTAATAATTGACTTTCCTCAAAAATACCTGGAGTTCGGATAAGTTTTGTGGATGGGGAAGGGCATCGATGGCTGCGACATTGCGGTCTGAAGGGCGAATGCCATCTTTACTGAGCCAATGTCCTAAGTACTCCACTTATGGTTGAAAAAAACTGCACTTCTCCAGTTGACAACGTAAACCTGCAGCCTGCAGGGCGCGAAATAAGGTACTGAGGTTGCCCAGATGTTCCTGGCGCGTGCGCCCCGTGACTAAGATATCATCGAGGTAATTGACACAAGCCGGTATTGGTTGCGTAAGTTGCTCAAGATACCGCTGGAAAATCGCAGGGGCAGAGGAAATGCCAAACAAAAGACGCTTGTATTTATAGAGACCGAAAGGCATGTTGATGACGACGATGGCCTGCGATTCCTCATCCAACGGCAATTGGTGATAGGCTTCTGCCAGATCAATCTTAGAAAAGTACTCGCCACCTGCCAGTTTAGCGGGAAGGTCTTCCTGTCGAGGAATGGGATAAGTTTCAACCAAAGACTGAGCGTTGACCGTAGCCCCAAACCCCCACAAAGACGAAGCGATCCATTGGGTTTCTTGATGACCACTAATGGCATTGCCCAGGCACTCGATTGTACTGGCTCGATAACGCCCGCAGCCTGGAGCCAATAGAGTTCCTGCTTGACGGCCGCACGCAAAGCTACTGGAATAGGCCGAGCCTGACAAAAGCGAGGCCGTGCATTCGGCAGTAAAGTGATGTGTGCCTGGATATCAGAAGCGCAGCCCAGGTCTGCCGAAAACAAGGAGGAAAAGGACACGCACAGATCGTCTAGGTCCTGAAATGGAACCGTAGTTGAAACGAACTGCACTTCGTCTTGAATGGAAAAGTCAAACCATGTAAACGCATCTAGCCCAAAAATGTCCGAAGCCGATGGGTGGTCCACCACAAATAGGGTAAGGGGCCGGGGAATGTTTTTGTAGATGGCCATAACAGAAAACTGCCCACGGAGAGGGATGGAACCGTCGCCGTAGGCGACCAACCGCCGCGAGGGTGGAGACAATTCTGGAGACCCGAGACGTGCATACGTCATCAGATTGACCAAAGAAACTGTGGCCCCCATATCGACCTGGAAACGGACGTCCTCGTTAAAGATGCGTAGGGTGAGGAATAACTTTTGAGCCAATGTGTCGATCCGAGGGGCGACTGCGTGTAAAGCATGGACAGCTTCCTGTTGGCCCGCAGGGGCGGGATGGGGGCGTGTCGAGCGGCTACGACAGACAGATCGAAGGCACCCCTCTTTCTCACAGAGCGTATAGGTCTTCCAGAGATGGGGACAGTCCGCTCGAGTGTGGGCCGAGAAGCACTGGGGGCACGACGGGAGGGGGCCCATGCGGCCGATGTCGAGGGGCGACCGGTGGTTCGGACGCCATTGAGACGTCAGACAGCGAGGAATCTCGACGGCGGTGCCCTCTGGAGACTGCGCCCCGTCGATAGCTATAAGGAGTGGAGCGGGAAGTGGACTCGACCGCTGCCACCTGGGGCCGCGCCATGAGACGTTCGTTCGCCGCTTGAGCAATTTCGAAGGAATGGGCAATACGCAGAATGTCTTCCAACGAGGGGTTGTCCAACTTTAATGCCGCAGTGTGGACCTCTGGATCGGGTGCCAGTTGAACGACCACATCCCAAATTAACGAATCTGCATATGACGCCTTGCACTGTTGATTGGTGCACGTGAAGTTGCATTTGCGGCTGAGGCCTTGCAAATCCATCACCCAGGAACAATAGGACTGACCCAGCTGCTTGTAGTATTGATGGAATTCCAAGCGAGACGCAACCACGTGGTATCGCTGGGAGTCATAGTTAGTTAGCAACACACAGATCTCGTGAAAGGAGAGAACCATGGGGTCGGCCAACGGTGCCAACTTGCGGAGCAAGAAAAACGTGTCCAGTGAGGCCCAAGACAAGAACAACGACCACTGCAGAGAGTCATCCGATACCTGAAAGGCTGTGAAATGTTGCTTCAGATGATGCAGGCACGTTTCCCAATCCTCTTTTGCGTCGTTGAAAGGTGGGAACGATGGCCGACGTGGGAACTTGTCGGAAAGCGGGGCACCTGGGGAAAGGGGTGGGAGGGAATCCCGCTTATTGACCCTGTCCGAGAGCAGCTGCAGTGAGGTCTGTAAGACCTCCAACTGCTGCTGCTGCTGTCGCATGAGCTGCTGCTGTTGCTGTAAGAGAGTGAGTAATTTCTCTTCCATACTCCTACATTCCGTTTACCTTGTCGCCAAATGTTGTAACCACAACCAACAGCGGGAACGCCTTGGGCTGCGTATTGGAGCCGCCAGGCGGCGAAGCCGCTGGCGCTGGAGCACGCACCACCGGGTAAACACAGGACGAGTCGGACGACAGACCAACGACAACTGACAACAACCAACCACGACCGACTATGAGCGACACAACAAGGAAGTGATAAACAACGGAGGCTTGTGGAAACCACAACACTAAACACCAAACGTAAATCCACTCAGAACCAGAGCTAGGCAAATGTCAACAACGAGCAATGACCAGAATGCAGTACCGCCAAGATAGAAACTAAATCCAGAGCGAGTACCAGACTGGCTGGACTAGGGCAGAGCGGGTCCCTATATACGAAACCTGAGGGAGCGGCTATAGGGCGCTGTCTGCACGTGGCTTAGCGGTGGCGCCCTCGCTGCGTGAGAGCCACTGCGCGGAATAGCCGCCGCGAAAGCGGAGCCCTCTATGGGCTGACCACGTCCATTTGTTCTGCCACGTGTTCGACTTCCGCGGCGGAAGGTACTAGACAAGGTACATTCCATTGGTCTGTTGGCAGCTTGTGACCAGGTGTGATGTGAGGATCTTATTTAAATTTCTGAGTAAAATACCTCGAAAGACTCTAGGTAACTTCTTAAGCAACATATTGAGGGATTGGCAGTTTAAAGTACATCAAGGTGAAAAGAAAAGCTGATGACATTTACTAAATGATGGCTTGTTCAGGACACTGTTCTTGCTCTGGTGTTACTCAATCTCTTCACAGCAGACCCTCCACACTTGACATGCCATAAATTTCAATATGCAGATGACCTTGCAATTTCATCAGAGTGAAGATATTTCTGAATGTGTATGACATGTAACAGACATCCTTATTAAATTTGTGAATATTTTAAGACATGCTGCCATAGATCTAATGTTTCTGAAATGTAAGTATGTCTCTTTCACCTCTCTAACTGATTAACATCAGCAAAGATTAACCCACTGTTTGGTCATCTGGGCACAGATAATTTGATAAGCCAGAATACGTTGGTCTCACATTAGACAGACTGGTGATATAACACAACAACCTTTCCCTGTAGTAAGAAAGGTACAAACACAAATGAACCTGGTGACAAAACTGTCATGTAGTACATGTGGTTAAAATACTTCAGTTCGTCAAGGAGCATCCTTTGCGTTGGTATACTCTGCGGAAGAATATTGCATACCAGTTTAGCTCCACTGTGCTCATGTGAAGGAAGTTGATATTGGTTTGAATATGGCTATGAGAACCATTAATGGTGCAGTCAGATCTACTGTCAGTACTATCAAACATTTTTCCAGTTCTTTTTTGTGGAAAGATGAGTATCTACAACCTTCTAAAAATGAGTCAATTCCTCTTCATAGAGGTTTACTCGTGCTTTCTAGAAAATGTCTCAAATCCAGATGATCAACAGGTGGAGGAGGAGTCCAAATGCTCTTTACTGGATACAACTGGAACAGTCGATGGAAACTTGAGTGCTAAGCCATAAAAACCAGGAACTACAAACTTACTGACAATCTAACTGTTAAAGTTCCAGGCTTTCATCATCCTATCGAGGTGTGAGTACCTCTCAAGAAATTCCTGACTGGAGAAGGTAAATGCAATTACAAATGCACAAGTGGGGCTTTTGCACTAAAGTACCTGTAAGTGTGCTGATTTTCAGAAAATGAGCCACATTGTAAATTAGTGGCTAACAGACATTTCCCTGATGGTATCAAGAGTCGTATGAAGCATGTATGCTTCACTGGATTGAGTCTTTGGACATCTCTGTATAGTCTGGGCCATTTAATGTTTATTTAGCAAATATATTTGCACATACTTTTTTTTGTCATATATAGAAAACAATTTTGTTGTTGTAACTGATGCATATGACGATAAAGCTGATGATGATAAAAAGTTGTATGTATCCAGAAGCAGTTTTCATTTTGATGTATAGGAAAATAAATGTGTCATTGTTGTTAATGGAATATAATGCATACATACATACATAAGCACGCACACAAATAAATAACATCCATGTGAAATATCACTCCTAATGCAGTTGATGCCATCTTAAGAATCAACATTTTCTACAATATTCATCAAGTGCTCTCTGTACACCATGGAAGAAACCATTGCTAAGACATATATACCAGATATTGTCAGAAAGATCATCATGAAGTGAAAATGGCATGTTAAAGGGAGTCCCTGTAAATTGGTTTGATTGCTTCCCTATCGGCTTCAGGAATAGAGTTCTTGTGTTCAAAAGACACTCCTGAAACTTCAGCCTTCCATAATTTGCACCATGATTCAGGTCCAGATGGGCAGAGTGAATGTATTAGTTTTCTGTTGGTTGCAAGTTTGTGGAAGTATGAGACCCAGACTGCTTTCCTCATTTCCGTTATTTTTGATGGCAGTTCCATAATACTGCTAAAGCTGATTTATTGTTTTATCAGTCTTCCACCCTCTAAGTGACTTGCCATCAGACAGTACAGTGGTGTGAAGGGTTTGTTTTAATTTTCTGAGACATGTGCCCATCCTGTTTTGCACATGCCCAGTGCATTCCAGTTTCTTTATCACAATATTTCCATATGGATTTGCTTCAACAAGACACTTATACACTTTAGAATCTCCATCCCAAAGATACTGTGTGTATCGGACACCCCTTTCCTGCAGTGATCAGCTAAACATTTTCGTTGTGGCATCAGTTTCCATTCCTCCACTGGTTCCATCATAATTTTTCTGACAGTTTTCATGTTCATTTTTTTCCATTTTTCTCACAGTAGCTATAGCAATGTTTTGTAAGTGCCTCAAAACCAATTACTTTGTCTGTATCTACAGTTGTAATTGAGGCAACCGAGTTTTTCGATGTGTTTCACTCAAAGCATACAAACAATTACCAAGCAACAGACAATACAGCAGTGTGAATGACATGGAGTGCCACATATTTTCTGTCCATAGATGAAAATCACAGCCTTCTATAAAGAATAGTTTCCGAGATATTCAAATATAAACAGATGCAGGTCCGAAATTTTGTGATTTCAGAGATACACATGTAAGTCCAGAAAATTAAAAATAAAATACTTCTAAGTGTCACACACAGATAATTTATGCACCATGTTGTGCAAGAAAGAATAAATAATGTTCTAGGGAATGTTTTGTAAAGTGTCAAAATTTTCGAATTTTTGCCTGAGATTTAGATTAAATGTTTCTACAGTGTATTCATAGGGCTCCCAAAAACCTTAAAGATAAATTGTTGCATTGTTCCCCTAGTGATTTCAGCAGAGTAAATGCAATGTGAAATGCTAAGGATAAGAAAAAGGCTTCATTGTGCATGGAATACGGATTTGTAGAATGAAATTTTGAACACTTATGGGAAATGAGAGGAGAGGAAGGAGAAAATAAATAGAGTAAGACCATAGCAGAAATTAAATGAAAAACTACCCTTATAAAAACTGAAGGAGAGTATTTCTGACATCAGTTTCCTTTCTGTTTCAGACAGAAGCTCCTTCTCTTCTTGGTATTGCAGGGATTGATGTTCCTATTCCTGAAATTGAGAAACTCACAATGCCTTACAAAGTAAGAATTTGATATTGAAAAGTAGTTGGTTTTACATCTCGGTATTTATTTTGTCAGCATTAAGTAAAGTTAGCCTATACATACAATACCTCTTTTGTTTACAGATTGGTGTCAATGGCTATGCTTTCATAGTTACAAACAATGGTTATGTTTTACTTCATCCTGACCTTCGCCCAGTGGTGAGTATTAGGACATAACACTTTTGTAGTCTCACGGGGATACCAGTATGATGTATTACAGCTAACTTAATAAGAAATGTAACTATTTCTCTACAAGGAATGTGCAAAGTTGTATACTGTCTTCATTTTTTTATATTTGCAACTTAAAAAATGTTAAGAGTTTTATAAATATGTAATGGAACACAGTTTTAGAAATAAATGTACTTGGTAAAGCTACTTTACAGGATTAAAATTTTGAGTAAATCTTAGAGGTTACCACCAGTTCCATCAGAGATTGGAAATTAGATTCTTGAATAATTAATTACAGGGAGTTTTATATGATGACTTTCTTTATTTCTGTTCTGTGTTAGTGATATGGCCCATAAGGATGGGTGTAGTAATATTTGCAAATGGAAAATTGTGAAACAGTTGCTGTATCACTCAAGTTGTTATACTGATGAAAAAGCACTTGGGACTCAAGATCATCGTGTGTGCAGAATGGATTGGATTTTCATTATTCCAACACTCACTGCAGGAGACGCAATGAAAAAAATGTCATAAAACATGGAATATTAAAATGTGCATGAGGGAGGTGATCATCAGATTCTTCAACACCTATTGGAAAGCCTTTTTGTTATCTGCTAAATGACAATATTATACAGTGATACAGTTAATATACATCTGCTCAACAAAGGAAACAAAGTGGTATGCTTCAGAGCGAACATGCTACACATGATAGAATATCATGACAGATACATATTGCCTTCTTTGTTTTTTGGCCTCTTTTTACAGCAGTGGCCCATATACAAGTTGTATAGGTCAATTGCTGCTTTTTGGAACTGTAATAAAAGTCTTATCTTTAGTGGTCACTATAACGATATGGTTTTTTCTCTTACAAGTTTGTCTGTTGTGATCATTAACAGTTCAGATGCTTTACTTATTATTATAAACAGTTTTTATTCTTTTCATTACTCACAGTTTTTTTGTCGTTTATTGCATTCTTCTTCCGTTTCCAAATCTATGTGTTGGGTTCTTGCACACAGCACTTTCACTGCACTTAATATATTCACATTTCTGTGTTGGTAAGTACCACTCTCCTCTCACCATTTCACATCTTTCCTACTGTTGTTGTGAGATGCGTTCGTGTTTTGTTTGTTTTGGTGGTGATGGAAGGGTGCATGTTTATTTTTTCCAACTAGGAGAGAGGGGCGGAGGGATGGAGGAGGGGAGGGGAGGGGGGGAGTGTGTGTGAGTGAGTGAGTGAGTGAGTGAGAGAGAGAGAGAGAGAGAGAGAGAGAGAGAGAGAGGGGGGGGGGGGGGGAGTCGTGATGAGAAAGGAGGCACCCCAAAATAATATCATAAACTAGGCAATGTCCCAACATTAGATCATCCCCCACTGTATCGCAATAAAGCAATAACTCACACACACTGAAGCTAGGACATGTTAGCTCCCTTCACACACACACACACACACACACACACACACACACACACACACACACACAAGGAGATAATCCCCTCAATTGTAAAATAAAAAATAATATCCCCCCCCCACCCCCCCAATCAGAAAATATGAAACTCATAGGGCGACAGCAGATGTTTCCACCACTACCAAAACAAACGAAAGATGAATGCATCCTACAATAGCAGAACAAAATAAGCAAAATGGCACAAAGACACTAATACGTACCAACACAGGAATGTGAATACTCTAGACTCTCACTAATCCGGCCATTCCTGGCACATATGGGTACTGAATTACTGAGTGTGTGAAATTTATTTTATTCATTTATTTTGTTTTTTATTTATTTTTAAAACATAGGGGATATAGTGTACTGTACTTTATTAAACTGGAGGATACATCTTTGCAATAATGCACTGGTAGAGTATTTATGTCAGTGTGTTGAAAACAACATGGATTTTTGGGATTTTCCAATCACCATAAGCGGTAGTTTGACTCTCATTTGCATTACAACAGGCCATTAATGTTACACGCTGTTTCTGTTGCTTGTAACCATGAGCTTCCTTCTCGTTTTTGAAGGAAGCATCATGTAAGAGTCCTGTTTCATCAGCATTATACAAGGCATCAGCAGTTATATCTTCTTCCTCTATTATCTTCTGTATCTTGCTTACAAACTCATCAACATCCTTATCGTTAGCTGAGTGACTTTCCCCGGTGACTGTCAGCTGCAGAAAGCCATGTTGTTTCTTCCAGTCTGATAGCCAACCTTCTCTTGCTGCAAACAAGTTACTACTGCCAAGTTGTTTGTTAAATGCAGCTGCTTTTTCCTTTATAATTGGGCCACTAACTGGAATTCCTTTACTGCATTGTTGTACCAACTATCTATAAACAGCTGTGTCCAGTTCTTCATTCTCACTCTTTTGCATAACCTTCCGTTTTCCCAACTCATTATCCATTTGTGTTGAGTACTGTCGAGTAACATCTTCTTTCTTTTTGATGTCATAAATAGTTGCTCGTCTAACACTGAACTCAGCAGCAATGGCTTTCTGCGAAGAACCTCAATTTAACTTATCTAAAATTTCAAGTTTTTGCTTGAAGTCTAGCATAATGTGTGTCCTTTTAGAAGACATGATTGCGAAATGCACAGAAAGCTACAATTTCAAACACAGTTTATAAAGCATTGTTTGACTAAGCATAGTTGTGCATGATAATTCATTGTGTACGTGTTTTTGAATGTGTGCCAGATTACTGAGAGGCCAGACTACTGGGGGCCAGATTAGTGAGAGTCTAGTGCATATTAAGTGCAGTGAAAGTGCTGTGTACAGAAACTCAACAAATACAGTGGAAGAAGAAGAAGAAGAATGAAATAAACAACGAAGAAAACTGTGTAACGAAAAGAACAAAAGCTGTTTTATTTTAATAAGTAAGGCATGTGAACTGTTAATGATCCTAAAAAACTAAATCGTAAGAGAAAACACCATATTGCTACAGCAACCACTGAAGATGCTTTAAAATAAAACAAAATGCATCTGGTCTTAATAAGACTTGTATTACAGTTGCAAAAGGCGGCAATTAACACATACTACTAGTCAAGGCAGGGTAGCACTATCTTATAACAACTGTCTCTGAAGGATTAATTTTGTGTGTGTGTGTGTGTGTGTGTGTGTGTGTGTGTGTGTGTGTGTGTGAGGGAGGTGTCTCTTTTCAGTTAGTTAACTTTGAAAAAGGACATTGTCCAACAACTCTGCAATTGATGGGTGATTGACTTTAACATCTTCTCAAATTTGTATTCCACTGAAGACATTCCAAAGTACAATGTCAAAGATTAATTTTCAGAAGTATTAAAATGCCTTCAGAAGAGCTTCTACATCTACATCTACATTTATATTCCCAAGCGCACCCAACAGTGTACGGCGGAGGGCACTTTACGTGCCACTGTCATTACCTCCCTTTCCTGTTCCACTTGCGTATGGTTCGCAGGAAGAACGACTGCTGGAAAGCCTCCATGTGCGCTCGAATCTCTCTAATTTTACATTCATGATTTCCTCAGGAGGTATAAGTAGGGGGAAGCAATATATTTGATACCTCATTCAGAAACGCACCCTCTCGAAATATGGACAGCAAGCTACATCCCGATGCAGAGCGCCTCTCTTGCAGAGTCTGCCACTTGAGTTTGCTAAACATCTCCGTAACGCTATCACGCTTACCAAATAACCCTGTGACGAAATGTGCTGCTCTTCTTTGGATCTTCTCTATCTCCTCTGTCAACCTGACCTGGTACAGATCCCACACTGATGAGCAATACTCAAATTTAGGTCGAACAAGTGTTTTGTAAGCCACCTCCTTTGTTGATGGACTACATTTTCTAAGGACTCTCCCAATGAATCTCAACCTGGCACCCACATTACTAATAATTAATTTTATATGATCATTCCACTTCAAATCATTCCACACGCATACTCCCAGATATTTTACAGAAGTAGTTGCTACCAGTGTTTGTTCTGCTATCATATAATCATACAATAAGGGATCCTTCTTTCTATGTATTCTCAATACATTACATTTGTCTATGTTAAGGGTCAGTTGCCACTCCCTGCACCAAGTGCCTATCCACTGCAGATCTTCCTGCATTTCGCTGCAACTTTCTAATGCTGCAACTTCTCTGTATACTACAGCATCATCCGCGAAAAGCCCCATAGAGCTTCCGATACTATCTACTAGGTCATTTATATATATTGTGAAAAACAGTGGTCCCATAACACTCCCCCGTGGCACGCCGAAGGTTACTTTGTCTGTAGACGACTCTCCATTGAGAACAACATGCTGTGTTCTGTTTGCTAAAAACTCTTCAATCCAGCCACACAGCTGGTCTGATATTCCATAGGCTTTTACTTTATTTATCAGGCGACAGTGCGGAACTGTATCAAACGCCTTCCAGAAGTCAGGGAAAGTGGCATCTATGTGAGAGTCTGTATCTAATATTTTCTGGGTCTCATGAACAAATAAAGCGAGTTGGATCTCACATGATCGCTGTTTCCAGAATCCACGTTGTTGATTACTACAGAGTAGGTTCTGGGTTTCCAGAAATGACATGATACACGAGCAAAAAACATGTTCTAAAATTCTACAACAGATCGATGTCAGAAATATAGGTCTATAGTTTTGCGCATCTTCTCGACAACCCTTCTTGAAGACTGGGACTACCTGTGCTCTTTTCCAATCATTTGGAACCTTCTGTTCCTCTAGAGACTTGCGGTACATGGCTGTTAGAAGGGGGGCAATTTCTTTCGCGTACTCTGTGTAGAATCGAATTGGTATCCCGTCAGGTCCAGTGGACTTTCCTCTGTTGAGTGATTTCAGTTGCTTTTCTACTCCTTGGACACTTATTTTGATGTCAGCCATTTTTTCGTTTGTGCGAGGATTTAGAGAAGGAACTGCAGTGCGGTTTCCTCTGGGAAACAGCTTTGGAAAAAGGTGTTTATTATTTCAGCTTTACGCATGTCATCCTCTGTTTCAATGCCATCATCATCCCAGAGTGTCTGGATATGCTGTTTTGAGCCACTTACTGACTTAAAGTAAGACCAGAACTTCCTAGGATTTTCTGTCAAGTCGGTATATAGAATTTTACTTTCGAATTCACTAAACCCTTCACGCATAGCCCTCCTTACGCTAACTTTGACATCATTTAGCTTCTGTTTGTCCGAGAGGTTTTGGCTGCGTTTAAACTTGCAGTGAAGATCTCTTTGCTTTCCCAGTAGTTTCCTAACTTTGTTGTTGAACCACAGTGGGTTTTTCCCGTCCCTCACAGTTTTACTCAGCATGTACTTGTCTAAAACGCATTTTACGATTGCCTTGAACTTTTTCCATAAACACTCAAGATTGTCAGTGTCGGAACAGAAATTTTCGTTTTTATCTGTTAGGTATTCTGAAATCTGCCTTCTATTAGTCTTGCTAAACAGATAAACCTTCCTCCCTTTTTTTATATTCCTATTTACTTCCATATTCAGGGATGCTGCAACGGCCTTATGACCACTGATTCCCTGTTCTGCGCTTACAGAGTCGAAAAGTTCATGTCTGTTTGTTATCAGTAGGTCCAAGATGTTATCTCCACGAGTCAGTTCTCCGTTTAATTGCTCGAGGTAATTTTCGGATAGTGCACTCAGTATAATGTCACTTGATGCTCTGTCCCTACCACCCATCCTAAACATCAGAGTGTCCCAGTCTATATCTGGTAAATTGAAATCTCCACCTAAGACTATAACATGCTGAGAAAATTTATGTGAAATGTATTCCAGATTTTCTCTCAGTTGTTCTGCCACTAATGCTGCTGACTCGGGAGGTCGGTAAAAGGAGCCAGTTATTAACCTAGCTTGGTTGTTGAGTGTAACCTCCACCCATAATAATTCACAGGAACTATCCACTTCTACTTCACTACAGGATAAACTACTACTAACAATGACAAACATGCCACCACTGGTTGCATGCAATCTATCCTTTCTAAACACCGTCTGTGCCTTTGTAAAAATTGCGGCAGAATTTATCTCTGGCTTCAGCCAGCTTTCTGTACCTATAATGATTTCAGCTTCGGTGCTTTCTATCAGCGCTTGAAGTTCCGGTACTTTACCAATGCGCAGCTTCGACAGTTTACAATTACAATACCGATTGCTGCTTGGTCCCCGCATGCCCATTGCCCTTTGCTGTGTTCTCCTGAAAATTTCCATTAGGGCTTTGGTGAACTCAGTGCTATACATCATTCATGCACAGGTAGGTAATTGAATTGTCTGACCTGTTAATGCATTCATAGTCCTTGGCAGCACCATTTGTGTTTCATCATCCTCTGCAGAAAAGGAAAAGGGAGAGAAGGAAACGTAGTAGGTGAATATGGATTGGGGCTAAGAAATGAAAGAGGAAGCCGCCTGGTAGAATTTTGCACAGAGCACAACTTAATCATAGCTAACACTTGGTTTAAGAATCATGATAGAAGGTTGTATACATGGAAGAACCCTGGAGATACTAAAAGGTATCAGATAGATTATATAATGGTAAGACAGAGATTTAGGAACCAAGTTTTAAATTGTAAGACATTTCCAGGGGCAGATGTGGACTCTGACCACAATCTATTGGTTATGACCTGTAGATTAAAACTGAAGAAACTGCAAAAAGGTGGGAATTTAAGGAGATGGGACCTGGATAAACTGAAAGAACCAGAGGTTGTACAGAGTTTCAGGGAGAGCATAAGGGAACAATTGACAGGAATGGGGGAAAGAAATACAGTAGAAGAAGAATGGGTAGCTTTGAGGGATGAAGTAGTGAAGGCAGCAGAGGATCAAGTAGGTAAAAAGACGAGGGCTAGTAGAAATCTTTGGGTAACAGAAGAAATATTGAATTTAACTGATGAAAGGAGAAAATATAAAAATGCAGTAAATGAAGCAGGCAAAAAGGAATACAAACGTCTCAAAAATGAGATCGACAGGAAGTGCAGAATGGCTAAGCAGGGATGGCTAGAGGACAAATGTAAGGATGTAGAGGCTTATCTCACTAGGGGTAAGATAGATACTGCCTACAGGAAAATTAAAGAGACCTTTGGAGATAAGAGAACCACTTGTATGAACATCAAGAGCTCAGATGGAAACCCAGTTCTAAGCAAAGAAGGGAAAGCAGAAAGGTGGAAGGAGTATATAGAGGGTCTATACAAGGGCGATGTACTTGAGGACAATATTATGGAAATGGAAGAGGATGTAGATGAAGATGAAATGGGAGATACGATACTGCGTGAAGAGTTTGACAGAGCACTGAAAGACCTGAGTCGAAACAAGGCCCCCGGAGTAGACAACATTCCAGTAGAACTACTGACGGCCTTGGGAGAGCCAGTCCTGACAAAACTCTACCATCTGGTGAGCAAGATGTATGAAACAGGCGAAATACCCTCAGACTTCAAGAAGAATGTAATAATTCCAATCCCAAAGAAAGCAGGTGTTGACAGATGTGAAAATTACCGAACTATCAGTTTAATAAGCCACAGCTGCAAAATACTAACACGAATTCTTTACAGACGAATGGAAAAAGTAGTAGAAGCCGATCTCGGGGAAGATCAGTTCGGATTCCGTAGAAATACTGGAACACGTGAGGCAATACTGACCTTACGACTTATCTTAGAAGAAAGATTAAGGAAAGGCAAACCTACGTTTCTAGCATTTGTAGACTTAGAGAAAGCTTTTGACAATGTTGACTGGAATACTCTCTTTCAAATTCTGAAGGTGGCAGGGGTAAAATACAGGGAGCGAAAGGCTATTTAAAATTTGTACAGAAACCAGATGGCAGTTATAAGAGTCGAGGGGCATGAGAGGGAAGCAGCGGTTGGGAAGGGAGTGAGACAGGGTTGTAGCCTCTCCCCGATGTTATTCAATCTGTATATTGAGCAAGCAGTAAAGGAAACAAAAGAAAAATTTGGAGTAGGTATTAAAATCCATGGAGAAGAAATAAAAACTTTGAGGTTCGCCGATGACATTGTAATTCTGTCAGAGACAGCAAAGGACCTGGAAGAGCAGTTGAACGGAATGGACAGTGTCTTGAAAGGAGGATATAAGATGAACATCAACAAAAGCAAAACGAGGATAATGGAATGTAGTCGAATTAAGTCGCGTGATCCTGAGGGAATTAGATTAGGAAATGAGACACTTAAAGTAGTAAAGGAGTTTTGCTATTTGGGGAGCAAAATAACTGATGATGGTCGAAGTAGAGAGAATATAAAATGTAGACTGGCAATGGCAAGGAAAGCATTTCTGAAGAAGAGAAATTTGTTAACATCGAGTATAGATTTAAGTGTCAGGAAGTCATTCCTGAAAGTATTTGTATGGCGTGTAGCCATGTATGGAAGTGAAACATGGACGGTAAATAGTTTGGACAAGAAGAGAATAGAAGCTTTTGAAATGTGGTGCTACAGAAGAATGCTGAAGATTAGATGGGTAGATCACATAACTAATGAGGAAGTATTGAATAGGATTGGGGAGAAGAGAAGTCTGTGGCACACCTTGAACAGAAGAAGGGATCGGTTGGTAGGACATGTTCTGAGGCATCAAGGGATCACCAATTTAGTATTGGAAGGCAGCGTGGAGGGTAAAAATCGTAGGGGGAGACCAAGAGATGAATACACTAAGCAGATTCAGAAGGATGTAGGTTGCAGTAGGTACTGGGAAATGAAGAAGCTTGCACAGGATAGAGTAGCATGGAGAGCTGCATCAAACCAGTCTCAGGACTGAAGACAACAACAACAACATCCTCTGCAACTAGTTCACTTTGTAGGCAGGAGTGAGGATGGATGTATCGCGTGCATCTCTGCCCTGCAAAGTCCATCCTATGTAATTATCTGTGGACTGTTCATTTGTCAATAAGCTGAGATGGAACAAGCGTTATAAATTGTGCAAAAATTTCTGCCTGGTTGAAGTTATTTTTAGTCCCAAATGAGGACACACATCCATAATTGGATTTAGTATGATCATCTTGTGTCTGCAGTTTTGAGGTATTTCCATTGCAGATGAGAATACCTGTCGAGGTCATTGTGTTTACTAACAAAGAGATCTGAAAATGTAAGTATTTTTTCGAAAAGTCTTAAAAATAAGGTTATACTACTGGTACATAAAAAAACTGAGAACTCTTAAATTGTTATAAACCTTCTTATAAATTATATCCACAATAATAGATAATTGCATACATAAAGCGAAATATAACAACTTTGAAAGAAAACAAAATTAAATGAACAGCAATTTGGCTTCAGGTCACAACTGCTCCCCCAGGGGGTCCACAACTCTTTTGTGGATACGTGCGTAGCGAGCACGGGACCCCGAGCTAATGTGGCCTTCCTTCCTTTCCGGGCTGCATACCTTCCCTTTCCGCATCCTTCCCCATCCCTATCTTCGCCCCTCCTCCCCTCACCTCTGGCTCTTTCCTTCCCTTTCTCCCCATCTGGGAGTATGGTTTGTGCCTACGTCCGGAGACGGACGCTCGTAAATGTACTGCATTCTTCGCCTTCCTTGCTTTTATGTCTTCTTCCTTCCTTTGTCCTTCTCTTTCCCTTACCTCTTCTCTTTACCCTTTTCTCCGCTGCGGCGTTTGAGACCTCTCTTATTTCCTTTCCCTTTCTCTTTCTTCCTCCCTGTGCGTGTCTGAAGGCCGACCCACGCCCTTTGTGCGTAGCCGATGACGGGGTAACGCGTAATTCCCCGCCCCGGGTAGACAGGTAGGACACGTACGTACCCCCTGGTAATGGCCAGGCCCAGGGAGGGGTGATTACCCGAGATGATACCTTCCGAAAGTGCCGATTGGTCCCTCCGTCCGTTTGTCGGGAGGTGTGACCTGAGGTGTGAACAATCACCTAAGGCGGGAGTGCCCTCAGAGAGGGCCCTCACAAGGGAGGAGCGCGCCATCGGAGACGCCGGTAATCATGGGGGATTCTTCCGCAATGGTTTCCTTACCTTCCACTATGTCTGCTCACAAAGGTAAGTATACTGAGTCTCAGCCACAGACAGTTCTTCCATCGTTGCCACAGTTCCTTGTTGTTTCTCGGTCTGACGAAGGTCACGACTTCTCCACGGTCAACCCTTTCATTATTCAGAAAGGTTTCAACGCAATTGCAGGTCCTGTAAAGTCTTGTTCCAGATTACGGAATGGCACCCTGTTGTTAGAAACACACAGTGCCCTCCAGGCACAAAAATTGCTGCGTACTTCTCTGCTCCACACCTTCCCTGTCCGGGTGGAACCGCACCGTACCTTAAATTCCTCGCGTGGAGTCGTTTATACACGCTCCCTCGATGGTTTGTCTGACGAAGAAATTCAGCACTACCTGTCTGACCAGGGTGTAACGGATGTTCATAGAGTTATGAAAAGGGTTGACACGAACATCAGTCCAACCCGCACTGTCTTCTTGACATTTGACAAAGTTCAACTCCCATCGAAAATCAAAGCAGGCTATGAGATAATTTCCGTTCGTCTTTATGTCCCAAACCCTACGCGTTGCTATCGGTGTCAGCGGTTCAATCACACCAGCCAGTCCTGTTCCAATCCGGCCAAATGTGTTACGTGTGGCAAGGATGCCCATGAGGGTGCTTGTCCACCTCCATCCCCTCGCTGTATCAACTGTATGGGTGACCACGCTGCTTCCTCTCGAGATTGCCCCGTTTTTAAGGACGAAAAGCTCATCCAGGAAATAAGAGTGAAGGAAAAGGTGTCGACCTTTGCTGCTCGAAAATTATTCGCCAGTCGCAAGCCCACCGTGCCTCAGACAGGAAAATATAGCACTGTTCTTGCTTCTCCTCGGCCAACAAAGGAGGCGGCCACGCAGACTTGCGACCTCACCTTTAGTGCCACGGTCGTCAGATCGGCCAGCGCAAAGATCGCTCGTTCAACCTCACCACTTTCGCCTGCCCACTCTATGGCTCACCCTTCGTCGGGTTCTGCTAAATCTCGAGCCCAAAAGTCAGACGCCAAGTCTTCGAAGAAAGAGCATACTCGTGAAGAGTTTTTACGTACCGCAACTTCACAACCATCGGTTCCTCCTTCATCAAAACATCATACTTCCAAGAAGGCTACAAAGAAACCCAGTTCCTCTCCTTCTCCGCCAAGGCGTGTCCTATCTACAGCACCACCTGGCGGAAATCGCCCTCGACCGTCTTCTGTGTCGCCGAGGCGTACTGCTGGTGGCCGGTCAACCGGCCGATCGCTGGTGGCAGGGGCTGCTCCTGACCAACCTATGGATCAGGATCTTCTGCCTTCGGTTGAATGCCATTCCATGCTGTCGGTCGCAAGCTCTGAGCAGTCGTTGAGTTGACAGCACCCTTGGTCACATTCCTCCATTTTCTGTTCACCCTATGTCCATTATCCACTGGAATATCCGCGGCATTCGAGCCAATAGGGATGAATTGTTGATCCTCTTACGATCCTACTCGCCGGTCATCTTCTGTCTTCAGGAAACAAAGCTGCATCCCCATGACCGCTTTGTTCTCCCTCATTTTCAGTCCGTCCGATATGATCTCCCCTCTGTTGAAGGCTCTCCAGCCCATGGAGGACTCATGATTCTTCTCCATGATACTCTCCATTATCACCCAATCCACTTAAACACTTCCTTCCAAGCTGTCGCCGTCCGTCTTTCCCTTTCTGGATACACGTTCTCTCTTTGTACTGTATACATTCCATCATCCACACCAATGGCACAAGCTGATCTCCTTCATCTTCTTGGTCAGCTTCCACCCCCCTGTTTGCTGGTTGGGGACTTCAATGCCCACCACCCGCTTTAGGGATCTCCACATCCTTGTCCACGTGGCTCTCTATTGCTAGACATCTTCCACCAAGCGGATCTAGTTTGCCTCAACACTGGGGTCCCCACATTTTTGTCTGCCTCCACGACAAATTTATCTCATTTGGACCTTGCGGTCGGTACTGTTCCGCTAGCTCGGCGCTTCGAATGGTTCACCCTTGATGATACACACTTGAGTGACCACTTTCCATGTGTCCTTAGACTGCAGCCTCCATTGGCATATATGCGCTCGCGACGCTGGAAATTTGCCCAAGCCGATTGGACACTTTTTTCATCTCTAGCGACATTCGATGCCCGTCGCTTTCCCAGCGTCGACGATGAGGTCACACATATTACCGACGTTATTCTTACAGCTGCGGAACGTTCAATACCACGCACCTCCGAATTGCCCCGGCGTCCCCCAGTTCCTTGGTGGAACGAGGCATGCCGTGACGCAATACGTGAGCGGCGACGTGCTCTTTGCATTTTCCGTCACCATCCTACTTTGGCCAACTGTATCCGCTATAAGCAGCTCCGTGCGCGATGCCGTTGCGTCATCCGCGATAGCAAGAAGGCAAGCTGGAAATTCTTTATTAGCTCATTTAACACCTTCACTCCCTCCTCGGAAGTTTGGAGTCGGCTTCGACGGTTCTCAGGCGCGCCTAGTTTCTCCCCGGTCTCTGGGCTCACTGTCGCGCATGATACCTTAGTGGACCCTGTCGCAATTTCTAACTCGTTGGGTCAGCACTTTGCTGAGATTTCGAGCTCTTCAAATTACCCGCCAGCGTTTCTCCCGAAGAAACGTGCAGCAGAAGTGCGACATCTTGCTTTCTCCTCTCAAAATCACGAAAGCTACAATACTGTTTTCTCCATGCGGGAACTCCAACATGCACTGTCTTCTTCTCGCTCCTCCGCCCCAGGACCGGATGGTATCCATGTCCAAATGTTGCTGCATTTATCAACCCATAGTCTGCGTTACCTCCTTCGCCTTTATAATCGAATTTGGACCGACAGTACCTTTCCCAGACAGTGGCGGGAAGCTATTGTCGTTCCCATTCCGAAACCTGGAAAGGACAAACATCTCCCCTCTAGCTATCGCCCCATTTCTCTCACGAGTAGTGTCTGTAAGGTTTTGGAGCGTATGGTGAATTACCGTTTAGCTTGGTGGCTGGAATCCCGCAGTCTTTTAACACCAGCCCAATGCGGATTTCGGAAGCATCGTTCTGCAGTTGACCATCTTGTTGCTCTCTCCACTTATATCATGAACAATTTTCTCCGGAAACGCCAAACGGTAGCAATATTTTTTGATCTGGAGAGAGCATACGATACCTGTTGGAGGACAGGCATCCTCCGCACACTGTTCTCTTGGGGCTTTCGAGGTCGGCTGCCCCTTTTTCTTTGCGAATTTATGGCAGAGCGCACTTTTAGGGTGCGGGTGAACACTACTCTCTCCCGTACTTTCTCCCAAGAAAACGGGGTACTGCAGGGATCCGTGCTGAGTGTTGTACTGTTTGCCATCGCCATGAATCCAATTATGGATTGTCTCCTTCCTGATGTCTCGGGCTCCCTCTTTGTGAACGATTTTGCGATCTACTACAGCTCTCAACGGACCAGCCTTCTTGAACGACGTCTTCAAGGATGTCTCGATCGCCTCCACTCGTGGAGCATCGAAACCGGCTTCCGTTTCTCACCCAGTAAGACCGTTTGTGTCAATTTTTGGCGACGTAAGGAGTTTCTTCCGCCCTCCTTACATCTAGGTCCTGTCAACCTTCCGTTTTCCGACGTCGCTAAATTCTTGGGTCTTATGTTTGACAGAAAACTGTGCTGGTCCTCCCACGTTTCCTATCTTTCGGCTCGCTGTCTGCGATCGCTTAACACCCTCCGTGTCCTGAATGGTACCTCCTGGGGAGCGGACCGAGTGGTCCTTCTCCGCCTCTATCGCGCCTTAGTGCGCTCGAAGTTGGATTATGGCAGCATAGTCTACTCCTCTGCTCGGCCGTCTATTCTTCGGCGTCTCGACTCTATCCACCACCGTGGATTACGTTTAGTGTCTGGAGCTTTTTACACTAGCCCTGTGGAAAGCCTTTATGCTGAGACTGCTGAACCTCCGCTGTCCAATCGGCGAGCAGTCCTCCTGAGTCGTTATGCTAGCCATCTGTCTTCCATGCCTGCTAATCCAGCCCATGACCTTTTTTTCGACGCCTCCTTTGATGTAGGGTATGCAGACCGCTCCTCCTCCCTACTAACTCCGGGAGTCCGCTTCTGTCAACTGCTCCATTCTCTTTCCTGCCGCTTTCCTAAAACCTTCTTGACAACTTGGGGTACAGCACCGCCTTGGCTCCGTCCCCGGATCTGCCTGCTCCGTGACCTTTGTCAATTTTCCAAGGATGGTACCCCTACACTTGTTTATCGTCGGGCATTTGCTGCTCTATGTGCACAAATGACGGACGCCACATTTATTTACACCGACGGCTCGAAAACATCGTTAGGTGTAGGGAGTGCCTATATTGTTGGCGACACCCCAAACCGCTTTCGGCTTCCCGGCTAGTGTTCGGTTTATACTGCGGAGCTTTACGCTGTTCTCCAGGCTGTCCACTACATCCGCCGCCATCAGCGGATACAGTACGTTATCTGCTCAGATTCTCTCAGCTCTCTCCTCAGTCTCCAAGCTCTTTACCCTGTGCACCCTCTGGTCCACCGGATTCAGGACTGTCTGCGCTTGCTCCACCTGGGGGGCGTCTCGGTGGCGTTCCTCTGGCTCCCGGGACACGCTGGTATCTGTGGGAATGAGGCGGCCGATACAGCGGCCAAGACTGCAGTCTCTCTTCCTCGGACAGCTATTCAGTTGCTTCCCTTCACCGATCTACGGAGCGGTTTATGTCGCAAAGTTGCTCATTTATGGCATGCGCATTGGTCATCACTTCCCCGTAATAAATTGCGGGAAGTGAAAGCCCTTCCTTGCGCTTGGACCTCTTCCTCCCGAACGCATCGTCGGGAGGAGGTAATTTTAGCTAGACTCCGGATAGGGCACTGTCTTTTTAGCAACCAACATCTTTTAAGCGGTGATCCTCCCCCACTCTGTCCCCACTGCTCTCAGCTGTGGACGGTAAGACACCTTTTAATTGAATGCCCCTATTTTAATCCGTTACGCTCCCGTCTACAGCTATCGCCTGATCTATCGTCGATTTTAGCAGATGACACGCGCTCAGCCGACCGCGTTCTCCAGTTTATTAGTGACAGTGAAATGATGTCAGTCATTTGAAGCTTTTTTTGGGGACAACCACCCCCTTTCTGTAGTGGATTTTTAAGCATTATTTCTACTTTTAGTTTCTCCAATTTTATGACTTTGTTCCCATTGCTGCTGGTTTTCAATTTCGGATTTTTACTGTCTTAAGTCACGGGCTGGGCGCTAATGACCGTAGAAGTTTTACGCCCTAAAAAAAAAAAAAAGGTCACAACTGTCTACAGTAAACAGGAAGGAAAATTAGGATTCAACATCCCATCAACAATAATAGAGATGGAATTCAAGCTGAGAGCAGACAAGTGTGATGAAGGAAATCGGCTTGCAATTTTATACTGTTCAAGAGTTCACTGTCCTTGTTGAAGGTTTCTAAACACACTAAAATTAATGTTGTATAGTCTTTGTATTTTTCTGACATCCATTCATAACAGTGATGATGTCAGATAACCAACACAGGGAAACAGTTACAGTTCATTCAAAATATTCATTCTTATACAGAAACATAATTTGAGAATTTGTAAAGATTTTCACCAAACCGTAACAAAATTACAGTTAACTTAGTAGCAAGTACTATTAAAAAACCCAAAATTACAGGCACATTACAAACTGTGTGTAATGATTTGCCCACTGCTCATCTCAACAACAGACACAATTACAGAGGACTCTCTACTGTGCCCTGACTCGACTCTCAATAACTAAGCAACTGCCCCTGTCCCACCTTCTTTCTTGACTGTTATATAGTCTAAGTTATTGTAGATTTATACTGGTAATGACCAAATTTTTTAAATAGACTTATTTCATACATTTTATTGTCACATACTTTCATTTAATAACATAATACCATCTAATTAACATGCATGTCCTTGTTCCTCTCAGTAATTATTATTCCTTCTGAAATGTATATTTATCAGATACTAGGTTTAGGGGTAGAAGTTAAGTATATTCGTTATTTCTTTTTTATACAGTCAGTCATATATGTAGATTGAAATAAATTCTAAATTATACCACATTAGGGTAAATCAAATTTTTACATCAGCATTCCAGCAGAACATGATTAGTGTGGTCAAAACTTTCAGAGCACCTTGTAGTGTGAAATTTTGGATATAAAGGTTATGCAAAAATAAAATTTCCTTGGCAAAAGTAATCACATTATGGGAATAAGAAAATTTTGAATTAATCTGAATAATAAGAGTTTGATAAACATAGCCTGTGACATAATTTTGATACCATATTGATTATGTAATTATAGTCAGAAAATAAATTGCAAAAAGGGAAAGAAAATTGTATTTATTTACTCTAAAAGTCTTGTCAGAGACTTTGGATGTCGTCCACCTTGATTTGTTTCACACTGTTTTAAAATATGTGTTCATCTGAGTCATCCTTTCTGGGTCTTTCAGTTTTCAGAAACATTAGTGTATTATGTAAAAAAAAAAAAAAAAAAAAAAAAAAAAAAAAAAGGATTTATTTTATTGGAGGCAATTATTTTTACAGTCATATGGTTACCTGAAAGACAACTATAATAGTGTAGACCTGACTGAAGTGGAACTTTTTGACAGCATGTCACCTGCTGCACCACCTCGAGAGTTGCCAGAAAAAATACTAGAGGTAAGCGTGCATTTTAACTTTATTCTTAACACTATTCTACATAAATTTCTGCATATGTATCCATTCTTTGCAAGCAACTATACAGAGCATGGTTGATGGTACTTTGTAAGGCTTGAGGGAAAAAAAGAGATGAAGATCGAAAGCATTAGAATTGTTCTGCAGTCTGTCACAAATGCTGGTCTCTAAACTTCCACAGAGACATTTCACTGAAACATTCTCTTCCTTCCTTGAAGGATTCCCTTCTAATTTATTAGATCATTTGTATAATTATCTCTCACTGATCAAATCAAGCAGTAATACATTCACCAAGATTCTCAGAATTGCATCAGTGTCTTCCCATAGTCCAGTCTGGTGAGGATCCTAAACACTTGAGCTGTGTTCACAAATGGGTTACACGCATTATGTACATGATTTCCTTTATAGGTCTGCTGTACTCCCCCAGGACCCAACCAATAAACTGCACGTGGTCACTAGCCTTTCCTAACTTACCTTTTGTGCTTCTTCTGTGCCATGTTATTTCATAATGTTTTTCATTTTTTTCATTCATACAAATAACAGCAAAACATATTTTTTTTAAGAATCTTCCCCTTACACTTCACACTTTCTCCTTTACAAAATTAACTGTTTTAATCAATTTTGAAAAATATGTAAAATCTGCCAACCGGTTGCATAGGTTTTCTATATACCTTGACCAGGTTTTGTCACCTCTAAGGGTGACATCATCAGAAGGTAAGGTAATTTACCTGTGTTTAGGATCTTCTTTCTGATGTCTTTGTACTTTGAGACAGCCTTTGATACATGGGCAGGTAAGAAGTGTACAACTTTGAACATGGCTGACGTTTGCAGCAACCGTATACACAAATTTGAAAAATATGTAAAAATCTTCCAACCGGTTGCATAGGTTTTCTATATACCTTGACCAGGTTTCGTCACCTCTAAGGGTGACTTCATCAGAAGGTAAAGTAATTACCTGTGTTTAGGATTTTCTTTGTATCTGTGTATATGGTTGCTGCAAATGTCAGCCATGTTCGAAGTTGTACGCTTCTTACCTGCCCATGTATCAAAGGCTGTCTCAAAGTACAAAGACATCAGAAAGAAGATCCTAAACACAGGTAATTACCTAACCTTCTGATGAAGTCACCCTTAGAGGTGATGAAACCTGGTCAAGGTATATAGAAAACCTACGCAACCGGTTCGCAGATTTTTACATATTTTTCAAATTTTGTGTATACGATTGCTGCAAACGTCAGCCATGTTCAAAGTTGTTTTAGTCAAGCTGCATCATAAATTTCTTTTATCCCTGACTCCATCATGTACCTCTTTATTAGTTAAAAGACCATACCCAAGATTTGAGCTGTGTAGGGGAAGTGGAAAGGAGGAGGACGGGGGGGGGGGGGGGGGGGGGGGGGCAGCTTAGGAGGAGACAGCTCATGTTAATTTTGCATGAGTGATGGGATTGTCATGACATTTCATAACAAAATGTTCTGGGTGCACTTGCTCTCAGTCAGTAGCCATTTCATGTTCAGGCTTTCTTCAAACTGATACTAAATTGATACATTTGACTGGATAGGTTGCAAGTCCAGCTGGTAAATATTTTTTTGTAAGAGGAGGGGAGGTACTCTCTTGCCATGTATGCACCGTATTTGAGAAGCTTCTGTTCTCTTCCTGTACAGTTTATTGCCCATGTTTCTTTTCCATATAAGCCTACAGTCATGACAAAAACTTTCAAAAAACTCTTCCTAATACTTCAATTTATAATAGCAGTTAACCTGTTTCTCTCATTTGGAATTTTTTTATTGCTAATGTTAGTCTGTTCTTTATACCCTATATACTTCTTCCACCATCAGCTATTTCACTAATTCTTTTAGTGTCTCATTTCCTAACCTTTTCGTCTCAGCATCACCTGATTTAATTAGATTTCATTCCCTTTTGCAGACTGTCTTCTCATAACCTCTTTTAAGACAACATGCATTCCATTTGGCTGATTTCCCGAACCCTTTGCTGTCTCTGTCCAATTTATAATGTAATTGGTAAAATTTTATTTCTTCTTCCTGAACTTCATTCCTTTTCCAAATTTCTTCCTGGTATCCTTTACTGCTTGTGCATAGTATAGATTGAATAACATGGGGGTTACGTAACTGCCCTGGCTCACTCCCTTCTGATCACTGGCCCCCTTTGATGTCTTTAGACACTTACAATTGCGGGCTGAATTTTATACAAGTTGTATTAAATAACCATAATTTCAAAGGGTGAAAGGGTGTATTCCAGTCATCATTGTCAAAAGTGTTAACAAAATCTGCAAATGCTGTACATGTGGGGTGGTCTTTTTCATCACTTTATCTTTTAAAATGTGTTGTACAGTCAGTATTGCATCCCGTGTTTTTACATTTCTCTGGAACTCAAACCAATCTTTCCCAAGTCAACTTATACTAGTAATTCCAATTAGATACCAATAACTCCAACCTATATAGGCAGCTCATGTTAGTGTTTTACAGACATGAATCATGAAACTGATGGTTTGATAATATTGACACCTGTCAGCACACATGTTATTTCTTATTGGGTTTATTACTTATTTCTGAACTTTGGTGGTACATTGCCTGTCTCATATTTCTATATAGTTTTCCTGTCTCATGTATCCTACATATCAGGTAAAGTAGTTTTGTCATAGTTTGTTCTCTCAAATATTTTAGAAATTCTGAGGGAGTGTTGTTTGCTGGAGTTACCTTGTTTAGACTTAGGTCATTCAGTGATCTATCCAATTATTCTCACAGTATTACATATACTACTCATCTTCATCTACTTTCTCTTCCTGTTTCCATAATATTGATTCAAGTTTCTTTACTTTATATAGCTATGCTGTATATTCATTCAGTTTTTCACATGTCCATTCTTTGTTTTGTACTGGTTTGCCACATCAACTCATGGTATCCATTCAGTTTTTACTCTTTCTCCAAAGGTTTCTTTAGCTTTCTATATACAGCAATTATCTGCCCCATAAGCATGTATGTTTCTAGAATACTGCATTTCTTCTCTAGCCTGTTCTGCTTCCTTTAAAACTCTCAGTTATCTCTTAGTTCTTTCAGCTTATCCAGGTTCCATGGTCTTAATTTCATGCTTTCCTGCAATTTATTCGGTTGTAATCTGCAGTTCATAACCAATAACTTATACTGTTTCATTTCTTGGTTGAATATTTTATACATTATGAATAAAAGACAAACAACACTGATGTAATATTCTACAATATTTATTTTTTGTTACATGAACCTGTTTTCAGAAGTTACACCATCAGATACAAAGATAAAAATCTGGTGCAGTGAAATTTTGTTGGATCAAATATTTTAAACTAGTGCATCTACAGAGTATCTCCTTTTCCAGAGATGAAAAATGTTAATATTAGAATTAGAAATAAAATTTGTTTTATTCCTAATTCTAACATTAACGTTTTTCATCTGTGGATATTGTCACTTTCAATATTATTACCATGTTGACGGTGTCCAGTTTCTTCAGGATCTAAACAGTTTGAACCAAAAGATACAGTTCACTGGGCAGTGCGCCTCACTGTTTTTGGACCGCCAAGTGACCATAAAAAATGGAAATATAGACTCTGATATTTACTGAAAGCCAACCACAACTGATCTTGTCATACACATCCACATCATTCTGAGCCATGGTAAACCATATGTATGAAGTGCCCCTTACCAGAGAAGCTCAAGTGGCTGAATAAGAGATTATACAGTATATAGCATATCAAAACGGTTACAATCCAGAATTTGTTAATGCAGTCAATAGAAGTATACTGAAAAAACAGAAATATTTCTTTCCATAGCACATCAGAGGCAGATTTTATAATGCTTAGACCATATCTGGGTGCAATATCCAAAAAAATTGGCAGACATTATGAGATCCGAAAACGTTATTTCAGTGTATTTTACATTTTCAGATCCAGGCAAAAAACTCGGGCACAAGGAAAGAGCTGTGGTGAATAAATATAATGAAACAGGTGTATACTGCATTACATACAATGATTGTCCTAAGAAATATATGGGGCAAACCGGTAGGTCATTTCAAATAAGATTTCAGGAAAACCTTAACTTAAATAAGCCTCAATCTGCATTAACAGTGCACTTACATGAAGAGGGGCACAGCATCGCAAGCCTTCATAAAATTTAAAAATACTGCACAAAAAAGGAAAAAAAGCCATATTTTGAATATATTAGAGGAAGTGGAAATTCTTGGACAAAAAAAAAAAAAAAAAAAAAAAAAATGTACATTTCACTTTAAATAACCAGTTGGAATTAAAGCACCATAGCATTCTGGCTAATTTTGATTATTTGTATGATTAGGTGCTAGTGGCTAGTAAAATTCTGTACTATTCTCACTTTTAAAGGTAATGACCCAACACTCCTACTCTTAAGTATATGACGTCACACTGTCCACATGGATAGGTTCCATTTCGCCAGCCAGTTAGTCTCTCTTTGTCATTCGTGCGAGCCGCTTTTGCCTTGCCCTGCCCTGTTGTCACACTGATAAGACACTGCCAACTGATTTTTTTCACATCATAACTTACGTGTGCCATGACTAATCATGTGAGCACTGACATTTCTTGATTGCCAATCTGGCCTCTCTCTATAGATATGCCTATGATCTTTTAACACTTTGAATGCATTTCAGACGTTACTGATTTTAAAATCTGTGAAAAGTGGTCACACTGTACTTTGCTTTTTAGCATGTAGGTTCAACTAATGTTCTGGCTTAAAGCCACGGAAACAGCCGTGTTTTAATAAATGATAATTTTACCAGCTGTGAGCAGAGTTCTTCCTAATGTAATGACTTGCAGAAATGACCATTTATAGTTGCACTTGCGCATGACCACTCTGTAAATTAAGTTGCCCAATTTGTTGTTGTATTGACATGGACTGTCCCACATGTCTGTAAGGGATGGTGTACCACTCACAGCCATGTAATGTAGTGTAAAAACTGCGGTCATAAAAAGATCATGACTGGTAGGGGACTGGAAATGATTGTCATACCTTGTCAGTGACAATTGGTTTCAAACTTGATATGAATTAGTGCTGTCAGTAAAGGCAGATTCATCTCAACCATTTTTCAAGTAAACATTGCAAAGTGAACTGCAGGTAATGGACATTTGCAGTCAGGTACCTCACAGAAGGCTGTAAGACTGCATGTCTTCAGTGGGCCAAATGAGACAGAAACCGCACAGTAGCTAACTGGAACCATTTTTACCTTTGTTCAAGTTATCCTAGACCCTGAGTGCACCAATGGCTTGATGTGGCACTAAACCCAAAGTGTGTGGAGTTCAGACTGGAGATGGTGCTGTGATGCTTTGGGGGAGTTCGTTATACTGTGTCCTGGGACCACTCATCCAGATTACTGTGAACATGAAGCAGGACTTTTATTCCAGCATTCTTCATGACTAAGTGCTGCCCTTCCTTTTACATCTGTATGCTGTGAATACTCTTGTCCTCCAAAATGATGACAGCCCACATTTTTGGAACACAACCTACGACCAGCTAAGACACAGAAGTGATGACACTTTCTGCAGCACCTGACCATCATTTTGCAGGACAATGCTCAAGCATGTACAGTGCAAGCCGTTACTGATTTGTTTGACTGGGGCTACTAAGTGCTATACCACCTACTGCACTCCCCTGACTTAAGCCCCCATGAGTTCAACTCGATTTCTAAACTGAAGGTAACACTTCACAGCATTTGCTTCAGAACTGCTACAAATTTGTCGGGCAATAGACCACAACTGGCACTGCTAAGAGTATCCTACGACTTCCACATCGCTGGCAATGGGTTATACACAATGCTGGTGACTACTTTGAAGGTCAGTAAAACTTTGAAACATTGATCTATTTTGTACGAGCTGTAAATAAATAGTTGCCACTATTAAAGTTCTAACCCTTGTATGTTGGAGTTGCCTGTCCATTTTTCCAGACACTTGTGATGTAGTGCTGGGTGAGAGATTCGAGGTAAATGCAAACTATGTAAGGGATCAATGTCATAGAGTACCCTCTGTAAAACTGAACTGGGATTCCACCCTGACTTGGCGACTTATTTGTTTTTAACTCTTTCAGTTGCTACTCTACACAAAGGATGCATGTTACTATTTCCTCCATACAAGAGTATGTGTGATGGTCAAAAAATGGTATGTCTACATGATCCTTCTGAGTGAACAATGTCTTAAAATGAAAAACTTCAGCTTTTCTTTTGCTTTCTTCTATTACTACATCAGGCTGGTTGACGAGTGACTAGGTAGAAGCCTTTTACCTTCTTAGTGATTCTATGTAGGCTCAGAATTTCCTCAGGTTCTTAGAAAGATCTTTTGCTAAGGTATGATGGTGGAAGTTGTGTGCTTCACACAACTAATTTATCTGTCAACATTTCTGCATTCTTTTTCAAATTAAGAGTGCAATAGTCTCTGCTTATAAGAATTTTCTAAATTTTTTCATTAAATGTCAGAGGGTCTTTTCAGTGCTAAATTCTCTTACTCAGCACATATTTCTCCAGAGTACTATTTAAAATTGGTGTAAACTTTGCCCATAATTCCTTTACATCCATCATGCTGGAACTAAGTGATGTCCACTCATTGTCTAAGTAGTATTTTAACACCTGCTTATATTCTCTCTCTGGCATATATGAGTTGCTCCTAAAATATCCAAGAATTTCATTGTACCAGTCAAACCAGTCACAGTACAACATTCTGCTGCTAGATGTCTCGAGCTGCACATCTTAGCTACTGTGGCACAAAGTTGTGTCATCTTTGCTACATGCAATTGTGAGTTCAAGTGATGTGTGTCAGGATTTGTTGTAGTGTTTCTGTGAATTGTGACATGGATAACATGAAAGAACAGTGGATTTGCCCAAATTCTGTTTCAAGTTGATGGAAATTTCAGCTGACACCCACCGCGTGGTGGCAGAGGCATTTGGTGAGTGTGTTCTGATTCAGGCAAGAACACTTGAGTGACTCAAGTGGTTCAAGGAAGGTCAAGAATCTGTGGAAGATGACAGACATTCTGATCGATCATCAACATGCACAACTCTGGAAATGAGTATGAAAGTGCTTGACTTGATTCACGAAGACCAAAAGCAGACAATTCATGATCTTTGTAACAGGTGTGGGCTGTTGTACAGTGCATGTCGATGAATTCTATCTGATGGACTGAATATGAGCAGCAAATTTTGTTGCAATACGTCTCACTTCTCAGCACTAATCAATCAGGAATTAGATGTGCACTGAGCTGCAACAAAGAGTTTGAGAGGTGTGACCCTGAAAATAACCAGCAATCATCACAATGGAAAACACCATCTCCTCCAAGGCCAAAAAAAACTTCACAAATCTGCAGCAACATAAAGTAAATGCTGAACCTTTTTTTCGACATAGTACAAAAGGAGTTAGCTCCACCTGGTCAGACGGTCAGTAGGTAGTTTTACTGTGAGTTTTTGGAGGCAACTGAAGGCAAAAGTTCAGCACAAATGGCCAGAGTTGTGGAAAAAGAAAGACTGGTTGATGCACCATGACAATGTACCTGCACATACTTCGCTCATTGTGAATGCAATAGTCCCTCAACCTTCCTATTTGCCAGACCTAGTCCCGTGTGCCTTCTGCCTGTTCCCAAAGATGAAAATCATGTTGAAAAATCAATGTTTTGACTTGATTGAAGACATCCAAGTGAAATCGCAATGAGTCCTGAACGCCCTTCACCCTGCAGACTTCCAAGAGTGCTTCCAAAAATAAGAACAATGCTAGGATTGTTGTATACATGCCCGAAGTGACTACTTTGAAGGTGATGGAGGATATTAGAATGTAAGTATAGTTTTTCTGAATTTTACAGTGAAATTCTCAGATATTTTGGGTAGCACTTCATATACTCTCCTAGCCCTCTTGATGGATTTATTATGTTGAGAAAATAGTCACTATAATGACATATTCATCAGTGATCCCTGTCTCTATACTGACACTGTTGATAAGATTAACCTGTTCATAGCTTCAAGGTTCAAAATATTTCCATTGTGTGTGGACTGTCAAACTAACTGCCGAAGACAGTTTTTGGAAAAAGTGTTCAGAACTACTTTACAACAGTGCCTGTCTGTGCCATCTGCGAAGAATCCATAGACACTCCAGTCTATACTTGGCAGAGTAAAATCATCACCAACTACGACTGCATGAATGTAGTTTTTTTTATACTACTGAGCATTGGCTTTCTTTGAAGACCCTACAGTCTTATGGCAGAATCAGATAGCTGGTAATAACATCCAGTGATTTCCCTTGAGTTCACCTAGGCTGGTTGTTCAGGTCTAGTTAACTTCACAGTCCAACTCAGTTTTAACCTCAGTAGGCACAATACTTTTGTCGATTGCAGTGATTACTCCCTCTAGTATGGTATCTAACCTGTCTTTTAAATAAACATTTCATACCTCATTAAATATTTCAGGTCTTGCTACTTCAGGTTTCATCCAGTGGTTCGTTCTGAGAATAATTTGAATATGACAACTTTCCTAGTCAGCAATAAATTCAAGAACTTTATTGTGAATGCTTCAGCAACTTGCTTTAAAAATTTTGACTGTCAAAGTGTCTTTATTTTGCACATGATCTTGCTCTTTGCATATCAACTGGCGAGGACCTCATACTATCACCTACCCTAAAAAAGAACCATCTGCACTCCATAAGTACTTTGCTGTTAGGATAGCTGAGTCCTGTGTGCAGTGCGCCACTTATATATTAAGAAGGGTCCTACAGTTCTCCACTGCATAATGCAGGTCCAGAAATCTGCAGCCAAGATGGTCACAAAATTGACAGAGCCTCTGGTTGAAACTCTCCACTTGGTTCCAGACCAAAGGATCCTGGTAAATTCTGGGTACAATTCTGCAAATTGTGAACTCTGCTTGCACCCTGCGAGTGAGGTCAGTGGTCTTCACTGCTTCCACCAGTTGACCATACAAACTGAGGATGGCCTCAGAACTCGAGCAACAGGCTTCATTTGGTGCTGTGATGAGCCACAACATTAGGATGACGGCGCCCTCCACCCTGCACTCTCCATGCTTGATAGCCACAAGTGAAGCCGCCTCCACATCTGGAATGTGGCCCCTCAGCAGATATACTAAGTTTGCAGTGGACTTCTTTCCTGTGCAGGATGCTATTTCCCTAACTTGCCTTACATTGGAGCTCCTGAAGCCAGTAAACAGCCTCTCCCCACGTGCCTGCTCAGACCCTCCTAAAAATGGTTCAAATGGCTCGGAGTACTATGGGACTTAACAGCTAGAACTTAGAACTACTTAAACCTAACGAACCTAAGGACATCACAAACATCCATGCCCGAGGCAGGATTCGAACCTGCGACCGTAGCAGTCATGCGGTTCCGGACTGAGCGCCTTAACCGCGAGACCACCGAGGCCGGCAGACCCTCCTAAAGAAGTGGGTACTACTCCACCCACAGGGTGAGTGGGTGAATCCATATGGCCAGTGTTACAACCTGCAACTCACTCTGCAGTGAGTGCGGACCTGTCACTGTAAGGGTATGCTGTAAGGTGCCTTGGTGCCAGAGCAAATGGGCAAAACAAGTGACACCAATGGTATCCCATGCAATGTGTCAGATTATTTGCCACCAATACACCCTGAGACAGCAGCTGGAGGCCCTGAATTATATGCAATTTTGAACGTAGTGGGTCACTAATGTGCATTACAAGAAATTCCATCTCTTGCACAACACTTTTAATGCTTATTCCATCAATGTGTATGCCTGGATTGTATGGAGCAACATTTTGTCTTGCGTGTAAGCTCATTCTTATGTTTTTGAAATATATTCATCAGTAAGGGTTTTCCTCAAAACAGGATTGTGGATGAGAATTATTCGTCTGAACTATTTCTTCATATGTGCCCTATTAGAATGTGTCAGTTCTCAGTATATTTGTATTGTGTTGTAGTGGTTAATAAAAAAACCCGAAGAAAAGAAAAAGAAAGAAAAAGGTTGAAAATGGTAGGAAGGAATGGTGAATAAAAAGGGGGTTTTAAAATCGTAAATGACCGTGAAAAAGGGAAAGAATGAAAAGCAATCGGACTTCATGTTACAGAAAAGCTATCGGACTTTGTGATTCGGAAAAGCTATTGTTGGGATGGTACTTGTGGCATTTTTGAGCAAAAGTTAAACCAATTTCCACTACAAAAATTATTGAAGAAGAACAGAGAATAACAAAATGTAACTGACAGGGGGAAATGGCGTAGCTTAGAGTTAATTCTATACCATGTTAACATGTCTTCTTGTTTCGTGCGGCGTCCAGGTCTTCAAAAAACTCCTACTTCATTTCTGCGTGAAAAGTCTGCTCCGAAATCTTGCAATAAAAAAAAAGTTTCAGTGTCCAGGAATTTCTAATGTACACAAAACCGTCCTGATATTAAATGCAATTTATTTTACGTTGCTTCCCTCCTCCAAATTTCATAACAACTTCCTCAATATGTCTACACATTAAAATCAGATCAAGACTAGCTATTACGTTTTTTACATCAGCATCAGATCACATCTGCATTAAGCTTCCGCTCTTGAGCGGGAATTGAAACGGATAGAAAACAAAAAAAAAAAGAGTTACAATTTTAGTATTTTCTCTGCTGTCGAGCGCTCATACCACTGCGACTGTATGATGTTTATCTGAGGGAACGAGTGTAGCGTGGCGAAATTCAAAGTCCCGCTACAGTGTAGATGCAGGAGTGAGCTGTCTGTATGTTGAGGGTCATTTATGGACCCAGGAAAGAGCTCTGCCAAACTCCATAGCCTATACTGTGTACTCTTGATCTGCAGGCTGTAGCTTTCATATGAGTTCTTGATTTCAACACCACTCAGTTCTTTAACCCATTGTGAGCAGTATCTCAAACTTTATCTAGTCAAATCAAATTTTTATTACCTCATAATGTGTCTGACACAATCAAAATTTGTGACATAGGTGACTTTTCAATTCTAGTACTGTATACAGATTAGTAAAATTGATATAAATTTATAATACATGTAGTGTTACTATTTCAGACGTGTGTCATTTTACATGATCATCATTCAAAAAATCTTCTGTATCATAGTAGTATGTACTTGCCAAGTGTTTTTCTAGACATCCTTCAGCATTTTTTAGATTTGGATCACACTTTTCCTTCTAGATTTTATTCATAAATTTCATGCCTACATAATGTGGTATTTTTTGTATAGTTTTAGTCTGCAGCGTGGTAACTTTACTTGCTGTATGTCTGATCTCATACTGTCGCAAGCATGTCCTCGAAAATCTGCAATTTCTCTTTGTGAAAATTAGTCTTGTGAATATATACGATTGGAATCGACATTAGATTTAGCTTTTCAAATAAAGATTTGGAGTGTTGGTTCTTTTTAGTTCTCACCATGGCTTGGATGACTTTTTCCTGGAGTCTAAAAGTTTTGAGTAGATTAGTTTTCTCAGACCCATGGCAAATTATGCTATACCTAGTAACTGAAACAAAATATAGATAATGTACAATTTTTACAGCTAAATTGGTAATATTATGCAAGATATTCATGACATAAAAGAGACTCTTTGGTCACTACCGTCTGCTGCCCACATGATTACCCAACATATTTTTATTTATTAGGACACTAAGGAATTTGAGACAACTTGCAGTGTCCAGTTTTTTTAGCCATATAGTGTATTTCAGTTGCAAATTGTTCAGATTGTTTTTTGATTAAATGAAAAATTTGTGGTTTTGCAAAGTTTAATTTCAAATTATTGCTTGTCACTCATGGCTCTTTTTTCCCAGTGGTCAGCTCAGCATGGCAGATTAACTCTCTGTCAGCTTTAAACCAGACTATGTTGAATCATCTGCATAGGGAATGGTATCAGACTAAATCTGACATGTCATATCATTGATATAAAATAGTAGTGGCCCAATATTGAATCTTGTGGAAACCTAAATGTGTGTATTTCCAGCTAGAGATGAATTTCTTACTGCTGTTATGAACGTATGCTCTTTTTAATCTGTTAGATAAAAATGATGATATTCAGCTAAAAGATTTTCATTGAAAGCCATAGCTTTTCAGTTTGTCGAGAAGCAGGTCATGATTTACAATATTGATACTTTTGGTGAGATCACAAAAGATACCTGACAAACACATTCTATCATCAAGACATCTGCTAATTTTGTGACCAATTAATTTATTGCACAAGGCGTCCCACAGGCTTTCCTGACACTGTAGTGATTGTGTAAATTGATAGCAAGGTATAAATTATTTTTCTGTGTAATCATAAGCAGCTCCTTCAAATATTTTTGGGAAAATTGATAACATTGACATAGGCCTATAATTCTGCATTCCATCTTGTTTGTCCTTTTTATGAAATGGCTAGCCTTCGGCATATTTTAATTGATGGAAGACACTCCTCATCAAAAGACTGACTGACTGTAGGGAGAGTGGATGTGCAAAGTAGAGAGGATATAAAAATGTATCTGCCAATGGCAAGAAAAGCGTCTCTGAAGAAGAGAAATTTGTTGACATAGAGTATAGATTTAAGTGTCAGGAAGTCTTTTTTGAAAGTATTTGTATGAGGTGTAGCCATGTATGAAAGTGAAACTTGGATGATAAACAGTTTAGACAAGATGAGAATAGCAGCTTTTGAAATGTGATGCTAAAGAAAAATGCTGAAAATTAGATGGATACATCACATAACTAATGAGGAGGTACTGTGCCACAATGTGACTAGAAGAAGGGACTGAATGGTAGGACACATTCTGAAACATCGAGGGATCATCAATTTAGTTCTAGAGGGGAGTGTGGGTGGTAAAAATCAAAGAGGGAGACCAAGAGATGAATACAGTAATTCAGAAGGATATAGGTTGCAGTAGTTACCCAGAGCTGAAGAGACTTGCACAGGTTAGAGCAGCCTGGAGAAGACCATAACAACAACAACAATGGGTGTGAAGTACTATCACACACTGTTTTTATTATTCTAGTGGGAACCTCATCCCAACATGCAGAGTATAACTTTTTAGGGACATCAATTTACATAACATCAGAACTTGAGGCATGCGAAAACTTAAAAAGTGAGCAATTTTTCTCTGTCATACTAGGATTTGTACTTCGTAGTGAGTAGTCACTGTTTTTTGTTTCATTTTATCAAAAAGTCATTGAAGGATTAACATTAGGCACTTGCATCTGTAACAGCTCTACTGTTTAACACTAGTTAGGAGGGGTATTTTCCCATCATTTAAAGCCAATTTCATTACTTATAACAGACCAAACAGCTTTTGATTTTTTTATTTATTTTATTTATTTATTTATTTTGCATTTGAAATTCATTTTTAGTTTGGAGTATGGTTTGCTAGTTTAACTACTTTGTAAATTATGTTTTGTATATACTTTTGTATTGAAGAAATTCTGGTTTTCTATTAACTTTTGCCTCCATCTACGGTTTGCTCTCTTAATGCTAGAGCTACTAATTCCTTTTGTTAACCATTACGTACTTTTATGAGACACAGTTGTACTGTTCTTCACATTTTCTTGACTGAAGTTTCTACATCTTTTGTTTGACCAGACTAAATTTAATTTTAATAATTATATGAAAAGTGCTTCGTGATCTGCTACTGCAAAATCAGAATTAATTTTCTCTTATGCTGTAATATAACTGCTTACAGTATTATCAATACAATATTACTCTGGTACATTGGTTGTACTATAGATTTTGCCCATTTATGGATATCAGGTTTTCTAAATGTGAAGCAAATATAAGTACTTCCTTATACAAGTTTTTGAGCCGGCCGGAGTGGCTGTGCGGTTCTAGGCGCTACAGTCTGGAGCCAAGCGACCACTACGGTCGCAGGTTTGAATCCTGCCTCTGGCATGGATGTGTGTGATGTCCTTAGGTTAGTTAGGTTAATTAGTTCTAAGTTCTAGGTGACTGATGACCTCAGAAGTTGAGTTGCATAGTGCTCAGAGCCATTTGAACCATTTATACAAGTTTTTGTATGTCCATCCTTTTGACAGGAGGTCTTTGGGATGACGACCATTTACTATTGTCTACAGCCGTCCTCTTGATTTTATTTATTTTGTTGCAACCAGTTTCAGCTCTTCAATGAGCCATCTTCAGGCTGTAGTTGATCTGGAAGGGTTGAAATGGTCCCTATATATTTTGCATCAGTGACCAGCATAACTGGCTACGCAGACTATCTGAAAGTTCTGGTCTCAGCACTCTAGCCATCAACTGCCAACTCAACTTGATGGTTAGAGTGCTGACACCAGAATACCCTCTTTCCTGTGCCAGTCTGCTTTTTATGTCCTCCTTGCTGTGACCGTGACATGTTATTTTGCCTCCAAGGTAGTAGAATTCCTTAACTGTGTCTGCTTCATGGTCACCAGTTCCAGTGTTACGTTTCTCATTATTCGCATGTCAGCTAATCATCATTACCTTCACTTTTTTCAGTTTATTCTCAATCCATAATTTGTAGTCATTAGACTGTTCATTCAGTTCAAAAGGTCATGTAAGTCATCTCCTTTTTCACTGAAAGTAGCAGTATTATCAGTGGTTCTGATTGATTGTATATTTTCAACTTGTATTTTAATGCCACTCTTGAATCTTTCTTTTATTTCTGGCATTGCTTCTTCGGTGTATAGATTGAACAGTAAACAGCATCCATGTCACGTACTCTTGTTAATCCGAGCCCTTCATCCTTGGTGTTTCATTCTTATTGTCCCCACTTGATTCTTGTACATATTAAATATTACACAGATTTTCCTATAGTTTAATTAGTTTAATCCTGTTTCTCTCAGCATTTAGAACATTTTGCAATATTTTGTATTGTTGAAAGCTTTTTCTGTGTCAACATATGTTGATTTTTCTTTAGTCTTTCTTCTGTAGTAGAGTACAATACCAGAACTGCCTCTCTGGTGCCTTTGCCCTTCCTTAAGCCAAACTGATTGTCTTCTAAAGATCATCAGTTTTAAACAATGGAAACTCCAGGTAGAAATACCAACAATATAGGCAGATTGCTATTTACCGCAAAGAAGACACATTAAGTTGGAGACAGGCACAATTAGAAGACACTTACATAAAGCTTTCGGCCACAGTCTTCATCAGCAGGAGAGAGACACACACCATTCATACACACAAGTAAGTGCCCCCCCCCCCCCCCCCCCAACGTGACCGCCAACTCCATGATCTTGTGCTGGAATGTGACTACCAGATGGAATGTGAGCAGCACTCTGCAGGGGGGTGGGGAAGGGGAAGGGGAAGTGATAGTAGTGTATGGTTGGGGGGGAGAGACGAACGCTGTCTGGTGGAGAGTGCAGGGATTGAAATTCCAACAGACTTAGTGTCGGGAGGTTGTGGGGTAGGGAGGTGGAGAAAAAAGGAGTGAAAAAGGAGAGAAGATGGGAAAATGGGTGGGTGTGTTGGCAGAGGACAACAAATTAACAGGATGGGAGAGGGGAATGGGGAGGAGGTGATAGTACGGAGGGAGTGGATACTGTTCTGTGGAGGGTGTGGGGACATCATGTTGTTGTAGCTTGTGGCTGGGATAAATTGGGAGTGGAGAATGTGGTGTAAGGCTAACTCCCAACTGCACAGTTCAGAAAAGTTGTTCTTGGAGGGAAGGATCTAGATGACTTGGGTAGTAAAGCAGCCATTGAAATCAAGTGTGTTGTGTTCAGCTACATGCTGTGCCACAGGGTGGTCTACTTCGCTCTTGGCCATTCCTCCTGGTGGGCAGCTGGATGGTAGTCATATCAATATAAAAAGCTGGGCAATGATTGATGCAGAGATGGTAAATGACATGCCTGCTTTCACAGGTGAGCCGGCCCCTGATGGGGTAGGATAAACCTGTGTCAGGACTGGAATTGGAAGTGCTTGGTGGGTGGACTATGCAGGTTTTGCATCTGTGTCTTCCACAGGCGTATTATCCTTTTCCATTCTTGTATATATTATTCTTGTCAGCAGCTCAAGGAATTATGGAATAAAAATGCATTGATATTGGGATTTTTTTTTTAAGCTGATGAAGCTGTTTCTGCTGTTACTGTTATTGGTTTTGCCATTGTTATTGTGTTTTTGGTCTAATTGTTGATACTGTTTGTGTATCTTACGTTGAAATAGTGTTACTGTTTGTGTGTTGGTCGAAAATGTGGCAATAATGTGCAAATAAGTACAATATTATGTTGTGTATTATTGTTGCAGCTGAGGGAGAGGATGGTAAACCATGAAGATGGAGAAATATTAAACATTTCCATGAAATATCACTATGATGACATGGTTCGTGAGTATTAGTTGCTTAACATGTATACATCGGCATTCAGTGATTAATCTTAGAATATATTTGCTGAAGTAATAGTAATTTCTTTATTGTTGAAACATGAAAGTACTTTCTATAATAAAAGTTGCAGTTGTAGACTAACAGTAAAAATAGTAACCAAAATATCGAACTGAATCTAATAATTACTGAGGACTGTTAACATTTCATAAATAAAATAATGATTGGAATGATGTTCAGTGCAGTGAATATCATCAATTGCTGTTGTAAATGATTTATCAAAATAAGACTCTCGTTATAGCAAGGCTTGCTATTTTCAAATGTATAAGGCCACTTTGCATCAGACAAAGAAAAAGCCTTAAAAATTGAATTCATTCTTGTGTGTCCATCGATGATTTTGGTGTCTATGCTGAAAATATCAATGCATTGAGTAGAACTGTGGAATACTTTGGTCACTGTATATGAAATTCTTTCTATTGATAAAAACTACAGTTCTTAATTATGACCTTCTGCCTATTACCCTACACTAACATTGCACTGTAGGATATTTTCTGATGTGTCTTGTGTCTTCTGCTAGCTCATTCTCTTTACAGCTGTAATAAGTTATTTAGTTGCTGCTTCATTTACAGACTGGTACATAAAGTCCTTTGCTAAATTTCTTTTACTCTTTCATGACATATCTTTGCAATTAAGTGCTTTCCTTTGCCACGCATTTCGGACTTTATCTGTACTACATACTTGGTTCCTAAACTGCTCATATGGACTAAGTGTAACTTGAACCAAGTTTGACTTAAAGCTACCATCCGTAATAGCAAGCCTGGGTAAGGTTTTAGGATCATTTTCAATCCATCTTGGAGTCAAACATGAGAGTAGATAAGAATTTCATTTGGAGGAGCTTGCATTGCAGAGATATACATTGTAATTAGTATTACCACTCATCTCAGGAGGGAGGTTTTTTTAATGATAATATTATTTTGCCAAGACTGTACAACTGCTGACAGTAGTATCAGTTACAGAGATGTTTTCAAGTTATCTAATGTGTCATTTGACATTAAAAAGTAGGTGATCATGACAATGAATTACTGCACATCACATGAAATTAAAAAAAAAAAAAAAAAATGTGACAGTTATTTTCACATGGGCAACCATGGTTTGCTATGGTGTTCCCAAGGCTCAGTCTTAGGTCTGCTGTTGTTCCTCATATATGTAGACAATTCAAGCTTACATACAGCAGCAGAAGAATTGGTAAATAATGTTCTTAAAAATGTCATTAACTAATTTTCTGCAAATGGTCTCACTGTAAATTTGAAAGACACAACATATTCAGTTCTGTGCAGCTAAGGGTGCTACACCAATTGTAACTTATGGCAAGGAAATAATAAACAGTGTGGAAACTTCAAAATTATTAGGTGTCGATATTGATGAGAATTTAAACTGGAAGAAGCACATTTGCCTTTAAAATCACTGCAAATATTGAGGAGAGACAGAGCAATAAGCTGCCATATTTTACATATTTTCATACGTGATATCATGTGGAACAAATTCTGGGTAATATAAAATGGAACAACTTTACTTTTTACTTTACTTTACTTTACACGTGGCTAAGGCCTTATCGACCATACACCTGCTCTACGAGCCTCTTCCAATTATTTCTATCCAGGGAAATTGTTGTCCAATCAGAGTTGATGCCCATCCTAGCTGCATCTTCCCGGATATTCTCCATCCACCTAATTCGAGGTCTTCCTCTTCTTCTCTTTCCTTCTAATTTCTTAGTGGATGCTATTTTGGGTAGTCTGTTCTCCGGCATCCTTGCTACATGACTAGCCCAGTTCAGTCTTCTCTTCTTTAACATTTCCACAATGGTACTATGTTTGTACAGCTCCCGTAGTTCTTCATTTTTCCTTATCCTCCACTCCATGACATTTTCATCGAAGATTGGTCCAAATATTTTTCTTAGTATTTTTCTTTCAAATATCAACAGTTTTTCTTCATCTTTTTTCCTGAATGTAATAGCTTCACATCCATATAATGCTACTGGTACAATAGTTGACTGATAAAAACGGATTTTGAATTCAGTACTAAGTGATCTCATCCTTAAAATTTTGATACAACTGTAAAAAGTTCTATTAGCTGCTGCTAGACGGGCATCTATTTCTATTTCTGCTCTATTGTCTCTGCTAAAAAGACTCCCTAAGTACTTGAAGTGGTCAACTGCCTTGAAAGTGAGACCATTTACGGTCAGTGGTGTATTCTTTTGGAGTTTTTTACTTATGACTAGATATTCTGTCTTTTCTTCATTCACATGAAGTCCAGCTTTCTCAGCTATTTTGTAATAATTTTGCATCATCCTGATTAATTCAGCTTTTGAAGTGCTTATTAAGGCTGCATCATCTGCATAAGCAAGTCTAGTAATGTTCTGTCCCTGCAGTTGGATCCCTTGTGGATTAGTTTTGGTGAATTCTCTATCAATCTTCTCTAAGATAATATTAAATAGAATAGGTGAGATGGCATCCCCTTGTCTCAGTCCAGTGTACACCTTAAAATTTTCAGTCTCTCCTGCAGGTGTCTTAACTTTGCATATGGTTTCTTCCAAACACATTTTAACTAATTTGATTAATTTTAATGGTATTTCAAATTCTTTCATGGTGTTTAAGAGTATCTGTCGGTGTATGCTATCATAGGCCTTCTTGAAGTCTATAAATAGAATATGGATATCTACATTAAATTCCCATGCCTTCTCAGTTATTTGTCTCAATGTGCATAAGTGATCCAAAGTGGATCTGTTAGTGCGAAACCACATTGGTAGTCCCCAATCAGTTCTTCGGTTATGGGAATCAGTCTGTGTAGTATACACATCGACAAAATTTTATACGTGACATCGAGTAGGGCAATTCCTCTGTAGTTATCACAGACAAGGGGATCATTCTTCTTAAAGATGGGGCATATAATTGCAGTTTTCCAATCGGCCGGTATGTTTTCTGTCTCCCAAATTGTTTCAATTAAGGAATGTAGTTCTATTTCCAATTGTGGTCCTCCATTTTTTAAAAGCTCAGCATATACCTGGTCTTCCCCACAGGCCTTGTTGTTCTTTAATTTCTTTATTGTTTGTCTTATTTCATTTACTGATGGTGTGGTGACTTGCATATCAACTGTATCTGGTTCTTCAAATGTAAAGTAATATTGTGGATCATTGCAGTTGAGCAGCTGTGTAAAGTATGTCTTCCATGTTTCTTGTATGTCATTCTTGTTTGTAAGTATTTTCCCATTATGGTCCTTTATAAACTGTTCCCTTTTAGTGAATTTTCCCAAGGACTTTTTTATATTCTGGTACATCTGCCTTGCTCTGTGATGCTTGAAATCATCCTCCGCTTCTCTTACCATGTTGTTGTAGTGTTTTCTCTTCTCTTGTCTTAGAGTTCGTTGTGTTTCCTTGCGGATTTTATAGTATCTCTCCTTTAGTGTAATATTGTCCATGTCTTGTAACCATGCCTTCCTCGCATTTTGCCTCTCCAGTACTCTTTCTTGGCACTTTATATTAAACCAGATTTTGTTAGTTCGTTTTCTTTTACCTATAGTTTTGGAAGCTACATCTTGAATACTGTTTCTGAGGTGTCTCCATCTACTTTCCACGTCTTGCTGGTCACTATGTGTCAGTCTAGATTCCGATAGGTTAATTTCCATTTCTTTCCTAAAGTTTTCTTTTATTTTTTCTTCTGCCAGATTTTCTACATCGTACCTTTTATTTTCGACCCTATTTGTACTTTGTTTCTTTTTTAGCTTTATTTTCATTTGAGCTATGATTAACATATGATCTGTCTCACAATCTGCTCCCCTAAAAGTTCTAACGTCTTTAATACTGTTTTGAAATCGTCTTTGGATGGCGACATGGTCAATCTGGTTCACTACTTTTCCATCTGTTGATATCCATGTCCCTAAATGAATGCGTTTGTGTTGGAATTTTGTGCTGCTTAATGTGAGACCATTTGCCATTGCAAAGTTTATTAGTCGCACACCATTCTCTGAACTTTCATCATGTAAGCTGTAATTCCCAATGGTTGGTTTGTAGATTTCTTCTTTTCCTACTTTGGCATTAAAGTCTCCTAACACTATTGTTACATTATGTCTACTTATTGAATTATATGTCTGTTCCAGTTGACTATAAAATTCTTCTTTCACGTCATCTTCCTTATCTTCTGTGGGTGCATGAACATTTATAAATGTAATATCAAACCACTGAGCCTGAATTGTAATGTGTGATATTCGGTTATTAATTGATTTGAATTCCTTTATTGTGTCAATTGCTGTTTTATGAATGTAAAAGCCCGTTCCAAATTCATGGCGCTGACCGCAGTCTCCATACATTATTGTCCCGTCTCCTATTTTCATTGATCCCGTTCCCTGCCATCTTATTTCTTGGAGCGCTACCAGTTGTACCTTGTATTTTCCTAGTTCGTTTATTAGTATTTGTGCGCTTCCTGGGCGGTATAGACTTCTGACATTCCACGAACCAAAAGAGAAATCCTTGTAACATTGCCAATTTCTGTTCCAGTAAATTCTGTCCTGTTTCCGAGGCATACCTTGGGTGTCCTGACCGGCCATTGTTTTACATGAGTGGGTTGGTAGCCCTCTGCACAACCCCCAACCTGGAGGACCAGGAGTCTTGATTTTGGGGTACTCTACCCCTAGGGATTTGCCTTCACCATGGCTTAACGAGTCTTCCCTACCCGTGCTAGTTTTGGTCCACCCCGGGTATTTTATTTCCCCGGTACCCCCCATATCTGGAGAGCATTCCCCAATCCGCCACCCGGGGAGGCGCCCGATGGGGGACTAGCAACCCCACATGGGGAACAACATTCTGGGATAAATCAAGTTTAAGAAAGTAAGTTTTCATTGCTTAACACTTTGCTGTCCATTAGTCTCGTACAAATCGATTCGCTTGGCACCAGCAGCACTAATTTGAATTACTTGGCTTTTCGCGTGCCGTTCTTGCCATTATCGGGAGATTACAAACTGTTAAGTTTTACTTAACTCATCATTAATCTCATAAGTTCTCAGTACATACATAAATAAATACAAAATTCATTTGTTTCAAATATTTGTTTATTTAAACTTTTTAGAAAAATAATCAATTACAAATTGCACTTTGAAAAGCCGGTCGGCATTATCCAGTTTATTATTGTAGTCAGAAAAACGTAAAAATGATAATATTTGTCTGAATCGGTTGTGGGACATTATTTTGCGAAATATTGGTGTGTCTATCAATGGATTTGTTCACCAATAATCATCAATCCTTGCTTTTTATACAATGCCATAAGGATAGCAATCCCAAACCATTTTCTAAGTTTGGGTCCCGTAACATTGGCAAATTCGGCACTTTTTTAATCTAGTTTCCTTCTATTGCAATTTTGACAGTAGCGCTTGTTGGTTTCATTGTTAATGTATTCAACTAGATCATTCCCAATATATAATTCTACGATATCCTTGATGTTCTGTGTATCTTTTGGAAATATGTTTGGACTCGGAGATCCTTCAAATTTACTATTGGTCCTCGGTAAATCAATGTCTGACCACTGGTCACTGTCTTCTTTGTCCGATTCTGAATCAGTTGGGAACCATAGTGTTTGCCGAATTTTTCTTGGATGTATTTTACTGTCTTCTGACGATTCTGTTTCACTTTCATTTTTTTTAATATCCAATGTCTTGTTCCCAATCAGCCAAGTTGTCAGAACATCAGACAAGACATCTGCACATTCATCGTAAATAATCATATTGTCTCTTTTGTCTGCCATGATGAAAGGGCACAAGTACTTATAAAAACAAAAAACTTGTTGACGTGTGTAACTTATGCTACATAAACAAAACACCAACAGAATGCAAAAGATACTAAAGTGCTGTCACCAGCCACTGCACAATATTACGTTCACGACACCACTGTGGTGTCGCTGGATGGCAGTGTGTTAAAAATGTCCTTTAAGAATAATATGTGGTGCTCACCTGTGATCATCTTGTAGAAATTTGTTCAAGGAGTTAGGGATTCTGGCTACTGCGTCACAGTTATTTACTCCCTCATGAATATGTTGTAAATAATCTACTGCAGTTCAAAAGGAATAATGATGTACGTAATTACAATACCAGAAGGAAAAAATGATATTGAAGTCACCCCCTATTACAATGGCATGATCTGGAAAATTACTGCTGATATTCTGCAAGTTCTGTCTGAAGCACTGTACTACTATAGATCCTGACCCAGGTGGTCTATAGAAGCATTCAAACACTATTTTTGACCATTCTTTTATAGTCAGTGTCACCTAGATTAATTCACATTTGGAATCAGTGATAACCTTGTTAGATTTTATCGAATTTTTTACTGCAACAAACACAGTGCCACCATTGGTGACTAATCTATCCTTATGATAAACATATCAATCTGAACTTAGGATTTCGTTGTCGTTGATGTCTGGTTTCAACCAGCTTTCTGTTTCCAATACTATCTGTGCATTATATACTTCAGTAAGCTAAACTAATTCTGAGACCTTTCCTTGGATGCTCCTGCAGTTTACTAAAATCATATTAATCTTTTCTGTTTCTGATGTACGAGGACCAAGATCTGAGGTCACTGTGGCTGATTTAATAGGCAAGTCATCTTTGAACCCAAGGGAGGGGTTCTGTAACGTAAAAAAGCCCCATGTGCTCTCCACATGTACTCTGCTACCCTAGTAGCCACTTACTGTGTGTAGTGCGTGCCTGACCTGTTAACAGGAACCCTAAAATTCTGCACCCAATATCGGAGGTCGAGAAATTTGCATCTGATACTGTTGCAGAGTCGTCTGAGCCTCCACTGTGCACCAGAAGACCGTAATCAACCCTGGGTACGATGCTACAAATAGGCAGCTTAGCCTGCACCCCGTGTTCATTGCTAGTTGCCTTCACCAAATCAGTCAGCTGCTGAAAGGAACCAAGGATGGCCTCAGAACCCACGCAGCTGGCGTCATTCGTGTTGACATGTGCCACTACATGCAGTCGGCCACACACAGTGCACTCGTTATACGCTGGCAGGTCCTCCTCCACATCATGGATGAGATCTCCTGGCAAACATACAGAGTGCACACTGGAATTCTTTCCCACCTTGCCTGCTATCTCCCTGAGGGGCTCCAACACCCACCTAACATTGGAGCTCCCAATGACAAGTATACCCACCCTCTGTACTTTTCTGTACCGGGCAGGAAAATCGACCGTTGGCTCAACAGGAGAGGCATCCCGTGATGGCTCAGAGTTATCAACAACACTGGGAAGCACCTTGTACCTGTTGCTAAGACATAGGGAACCGACCACACGGCCTGCTCCCTCTTTTGCCTTCCGTCCTGTGGCACATGAACCCAACACTGTCTGCCACCCATTCTGAAATGAGGATGGACGAGTTAGGTGTTGCATATCAGAAGCTGCAGTCATGTCCGGGTCACCAGGGGATTCCAGTGGCACCAAGGGTGTTGCAGGTCTCATCACTGGCACCCGATGTCTACATTTACATTTACATCTACATCTACATCTAAATCTACATGATTACTCTGCTATTCACAATAAAGTGCCTGGCAGAGCATTCAATGAACCACCTTCAAGCTGTCTCTTTACTGTTCCATTCTTGAATGGCGTGCAGGAAAAACGAGCACTTAAATATTTCTGTGCGAGCCCCGATTTCTCTTATTTTATTGTGATGATCACAACTTTGAGCATTAGCTAGAAGCTTGTTGATAGTAGCCAACGCAACTTCCACCTGTTTTTGGACAGCAGCCAACCCTCCTTGTGTCCGCTCACAACAAGCAGTCCCTAGCTATATCATACTGTGTATAAAATAGATATAAGGCCTCAAATGGTGCTACTGAGTTTGAAATGTATACAAAATATACCAAAGGAGAATAACGTAACACTGAAAGCTGCTGTGCAGATTTCTTACTGTATTCTGAGAGCGCAAGCTATAAAGAGAAATAAATTTCTCTACTGAGGTTGATGTATTTAGAGATACCTGTTATTAGAATTCCTTTTTACCGAAAGGTTACTTCACAAGATAAATATTCAAACTAGAATGCACTGATATAAACTGTATGCTGTCTACTAGAACAAAATTAAAACTTCATGGCGTGATGAAGTTTCTGGTGACAGGAAAATTTACACTAGGAAGCCGCCCTACACAAGGATATTCACAAGATTCAATGCAAAAACAAAAACTACAATTACTTTTATAACCACTAGTCTACACAGTAAAATACTCACATACAGTTCACTTCTTTGGAGAAGCACGTGAAAAAAGCAAAGACTAAATTAGTTTACTGGTTATCAGACAACTGCTGCTGCTGCTGCTGCTGCTGCTGCTGCTGCTGCTGTTGCTGCTGCGCGTCCTCTCGGCTGGGCGGCTGCTGCTACACTGAGTAGTCGATGGTCACTTACTCAACTGAGTCACATGACGGGTCACATGGCGATCTGCAGTGGGAAAATTTATGCTAGGAAGCCACCCTACACAATGATATTCACAAGACTTACGCAAAATAGAAACTACAATTAATTTTCCAACCACTGGTCTGCACAGTAAAATACACACATACCATTCACTTCTTTGCAGAAGCACGTGGACTAAATTAATTTACTGTTTATCAGACACACGCTGCTGCTGCACATCCTCTCAGCTCGGGGATGCTGGTGCATTTCTATCATCATAATCTATGAAAGGTAGTGGGTAGGGATTACTGAATCTTATATGTGTATTAAAATAAAATTATAAGTGTTCAGCATGTAGCCATATTTACCAATTAATGTGCAATTTGAAAGTAAAACGACTCATTCCACATCATAAAGATTTATCACAACTGTTCCGTGAAACATGAGACAAACTAACTAATTAACTAACTAGGTATGTGTGTCTTAACTGCCACATAATATGCGTTTATTTGTGGTCAGGATTGCCCTATTTTGGAATATCAAATAGCACACAGTTATTGCTATACACTCACTTGACTGCTGTCCAGGCTTTGTATTTTTTTGGTTCTCCACCGATTGGTGCAACTGTCCATAGTTATTGGACAGCTATGTCTTTAAGAAACATGTACTCTAAAAAAAGAAGTAGTGAAAATAACAGAAATCGCGTGATTAGACAGAAAATGTTCTAGTTACACTGAACGCTTTGGGAAATTAGTTCTGCTAGTAAACTCTTACTCAACAACAACAACAATAACAATAATCATAACTTGATATTCTCTACCAGTGTCTTTCCCCAGCCTGAAGCCATTCTCAGTTGTGGAGTTGAGGCTACAATCCACCCCCCCCCCCCCTACAACACACACACACACACACACACACACACACACACACACACACACACACACACACACACACACACACAATAAACAAGTGACTTCACATTTAGATTAAAAATACTCATTACTCGGTATTCATGACCCAGGATATATCTGACCCGGCTATACATTCCCATCACACATCACATTACTATTCCCTAATAGAAGGACAGTCCGCTGCGCATGGTCTGCAATAGCTTACTCGCTTCCTGCAAACGGGGTCCTTCCCGCAAATGAGGTCCGATTCCCGGTGGGGTCAGGGATTTTCCCCTGCCTCATGATGACTGGGTGTTGTCGTGTCACCTTCATCATCAGCATTCATCCCCATTATGGTCGCAGGAAGGCAATGGCCAACCACCTCTGCTAGGACCTTGCCTAGTCGGCGGTGCGGGTGTCCCGCATTGTCCCCTACACTCCTCGGAGTATGGGACCTCATCATCAATAGAAGGACCTTGTTGGTCCTTTTAGACTTCTGACTACAACTATGCCTCACTTGCATTTTTTTGCTGTGTTATTAGTGTGTTCATGAAGCCCATGGGTTAGTCGCAAACTTTTGTCCAGGGTCTTCAGAGTGGTAAAGCTGTTGAGGATCTCTAGGCTACAGCTAGCAGACTTGCATTGTATACTGAACCTCTTGCCTGATATGGCAGGATTGACCACATTCTAGACATAGTTTTAAGATCACCTGCTCATTCTTGATAATCTTGGACCAATGACCACAATTACTACAGTGCCAAAGGCCAGGCATGTCTCCAATCAGGCAGCCTAAATGAAGGAGCATTGGCAGACATCAAAGTAACAATCATTTATTACTGCTCTGCAGCAGTTTCACACTTTACCATTATAATAAAGTGGTCAGTTGCGTACACCAGAGCCACATCACCACCACCACAGCTCTTCTCCAAGAGCACTAGCATGGTATGTGTTTACAGGCAACAGTCCAATGAATATCACGTAAACAACTTGTTGTGCTAATGCTGACCTTTCATGGTGATTCAGAGAACTTTTCAAACCAGCCTCGTATATTTCCTTCTGCTTTATTTAATGAAAAATGACTACTTTAAGATACTTATTTTTTGGAAGAAATGTGTCTGTAATTTACAAACTTTCATGAAGTAAGTAAATAGAAACGCTGTGGAAATTACTGTGTTGGGGGAAAACACATTGTGTGTAACTTAAGTTACACAAATTACTATTGTAAATTAAAAATAATTATTGACACAGTTTGAAGAGCACAAATTCCAATAATTTTATTGCAATTTACAATTATTATGTTTTGTTGTTCAAGAATTCTTTTACTAAGTAAAAGGATCAGTGTTCCATGAAGAAAAAGGGAATCGGTGTTCTGTGAGGAATGATTTCAGTTTATTTTGAAAGGAATTTTTATTTTATTGCTGTTTTAAATGACTGGGCAAGCTATTAAATAATGTGCTTGTTATGTATGAAACACTTTTCTGATACAGTGCCTTTCTAGATTGAGGCAAGTGGATATTTACAGATGCTTATCATGTTGTGGCTGTGGTCATGGCTTAATTTGGTGTAGTTCACCAGTTTCATTTGAAACATACTCATTTGCGAACAAGATAGGATCATAAATGTGAAGGCTAGACAGGCTCATTATTATCAACTGAACAGTATTCTTTACATGGTTCACATTTCTTTATAATCCAGACAGTTTTTTCTTCAATCCTAAAATACTCATTTTGTTGTGGTCTGTGTGTCCTCGTAAGACTAGTCCATACAAAATTAATGAATGTTTGAATCACTGTTACCCACTTGCACCCTGGCATAGCTCACACCAGAGCATTCTAATATTTTTGAAGGTTTCATTTCAGGACCTTTCAGATGTCTGGCTGATTTTATATTGCTTTTAACCATATTCCCAGAACTTCAGTTTCAGGAAACAACTTCAATGATTTATTGTCAAAACTTGGTATTGTATCACATTCTTGTGGAAGTGAGGAACATTGGAAACTCATGAATACAGTTTTATTTATCTTGCTGTGAAAACATTTTTACCTCAGGAACTTGACAACCCATTGACATGACAGACAGTTAATATAAATACTGAGTCTTCCTCCCTGTAAACATGTGTTCATGAACCTATTGTACAACTTTACATTGTTTATTTATTAGTAAATAATAAATAATTTTAGTATCCTCATATTTTTCTCAATTTATTTTCAGTGCTACCAATTACATAATGCTTAGGGACATGTATTGCTGCAGTAATAACAATATAAAATACAACATCCAAGATGGCAATGCATAGTTGTCGAAAAACTTAATAGGTAGCCCAAAGTGGTGACTTAGCAATCAGAAGAGATCTCGGGGATATTTCACTTCAAATTTGCTCTTCCCATTAGCAGCTATCATGTATGTTTTCTGTGGTTCTGGTTATTATGAAAGAGTGAGTGTATTACAAAGCTTCATTTTGTCGGTAAAGAATAAACTGAGTGGAACAGAATACATGTAGTCAAAAAATGAAGAGAAAAGCCTAAGGAGTGCTTAAAGAGGACATAATAGTGAGGTTTAATATCTTAGTGAAGGACAAAATAAGTCTAATAAGATGCTCAGCAAGAAAAAGATGACAGACATAAATAAGGTAATGGAATGAACAAGAAGGGAGATATGAGAAGGAATGTGGAACATGGACGGATGTGTGAATGGAAAAAGCAAAGCTGGCGAGAGACTGAGGCATGGAGAAAAAAATGAGTGGAGGAAAAAAGCACAATTAAGAGCAGGGAAAGAGTCTTAAAAAAGAGAAGTGGGTTTCACAGAAATGGGGCAACTAATTAAAACTTTGATTTGAAATCTTCAAAAGGACAGCTAATAAAAAATAGGAGGAGGAGGACTGCCCAATTCTTGTCAACTAATCCCTTGTTTTCTGTCACCATCTTTGTTCTGGCAACCATCTGCCGCCTCTTCCTTCCTCCAATCCTCAGCAGTCCTGTACTGCATCTCCCAAGTTGTCATATAACTGGGTGCTTCACAGTAGCCTTACCATGGTTGTGGAAGTGCATGCTTTTTGAGAGGCTGAAAATAGGTAAAGACTTCATCATTTCAACTTTTACAATTTATTACATGTTTGCAATGTGGTCATTGTAAACTGCATTTTTATTGTAATCATACTCTATTTATTGTATCAGAAGGAAATTCACTTGAGAAAACTGTAAAATCAGAAAGAGGCAGAATGGTTGGCTGGTACTTACTTTCAGGACGTGAAATTCCAAGTACTGAATATATGATACATTAAAATTTAGACACAACTACCTAGCTTTAGGAAGTTGTTGTTGTTGTTGTTGTTGTTGTTGCTGTTGTTGTTGTGGTCTTCAGTCGTGAGACTGGTTTGATGCAGCTCTCCATGCTACTCTATCCTGTGCAAGCTTCTTCATCTTCCAGTACCTACTGCAGCCTACATCCTTCTGAATCTACTTAGTGTATTCATCTCTTGGTCTCCCTCTACGATTTTTACCCTCCACGCTGCCCTCCAGTGCTAAATTGGTGATCCCTTGATGCCTTGGAACATGTCCTACCAACCGATCCCTTCTTCTAGTCATGTTGTGCCACAAACTCCTCTTCTCCCCAATTCTATTCAATACCTCCTCATTAGTTATGTGATCTACCCATCTAATCTTGAGCATTCTTCTGTAGCACCACATTTCGAAAGCTTCTATTCTCTTCTTGTCTAAACTATTTATCGTCCATGTTTCACTTCCATACATGGCTACACTCCATACAAATACTTTCAGAAGCGACTTCCTGACACTTAAATCTATACTCGATTTTAACAAATTTCTCTTCTTCAGAAATGCTTTCCTTGCCATTGCCAGTCTACATTTTATATCCTCTCTACTTTGACCATCATCAGTTATTTTGCTCCCCAAATAGCAAAACTCCTTTTCTACTTTAAGTGTCTCATTTCCTAATCTAATTCCCTCAGCATCAGCCTGACTTAATTCGGCTACATTCCATTATCCTTGTTTTTCTTTTGTTGATGTTCATCTTATACCCTCCTTTCAAGACACTGTCCATTCCGTTCAACTGCTCTTCCAAGTCCTTTGCTGTCTCTGACAGAATTACAATGTCATCTGCGAACCTCAAAGTTTTAATTTCTTCTCCATGGACTTTAATACCTACTCCGAATTTTTCTTTTGTTTCCTTTACTGCTTTCTCAATATACAGATTGAATAGCATCAGGGAGAGGCTACAACCCTGTCTCACTCCCTTCCCAACCACTGCTTTCCTTTCCTGTCCCTTGACCCTTATAACTGCCACCTGCTTTTTGTACAAATTGCAAATAGCCTTTCGCTCCCTGTATTTTACCCCTGCCACCTTCAGAATTTGAAAGAGAGTATTCCAGTCAACATTGTCAAAAGCTTTCTCTAAGTCTACAAATGCTAGAAACGTAGGTTTGCCTTTCCTTAATCTTTCTTCTAAGGTAAGTCGTAGGGTCAGTACTGCCTCACGTGTTCCAACATTTCTACGGAATCCAAACTGATCTTCCCTGAGGTCGGCTTCTACCAGTTTTTCCATTCGTCTGTAAAGAATTCGTGTTAGTATTTTGCAGCTGTGATTTATTAAACTGATAGTTCGGTAATTTTCACATCTGTCAACACCTGCTTTCTTTGGGATTGGAATTATTATATTATTCTTGAAGTCTGATGGAATTTCGCCTGTCTCATACATCTTGCTCACCAGATGGTAGAGTTTTGTCAGGACTGGCTCTCCCAAGGCTGTCAGTAGTTCTAATGGAATGTTGTCTATTCCCGCGGCCTTGTGACTTAGGTCTTTCAGTGCGCTGTCAAACTCTTCACACAGTATCATATCTCCTATTTCATCTACATCTACATCCTCTTCCATTTCCATAATATTGTCCTCAAGAACATCGCCCCCGTATAGACCCTCTATATACTCCTTCCACCTTTCTGCTTTCCCTTCTTTGCTTAGAACTGGGTTTCCATCTGAGCTCTTGATATTCATGCAAGTGGTTCTCTTTTCTCCGAAGGTCTCTTTAATTTTCCTGTAGGCAGCATCTATCTTACCCCTCATGAGATACACCTCTACACCCTTACATTTGTCCTCTAGCCATCCCTGCTTAGCCATTTTGCACTTCCTGTCGATCTAATTTTTGAGACGTTTGTATTCCTTTTTGCCTGCTTCACTTACTGCATTTTTGTATTTCCTCCTTTCGTCAATTAAATTCAGTATCTCTTCTGTTACCCAACGGTTTCTACTCGCCCTCGTCTTTTTACCTACTTGATCCTCTGCTGCCTTCACTATTTCATTCCTTAAAGCTACCCATTCTGCTTTTACTGTATTTCTTTCCCCCATTCCTGTCAATTATTCCCTTATGCTCTCCCTGAAACTCTGTACAACCTCTGGTTCTTTCAGTTTATCCAAGTCCCATCTCCTTAAATCCCCACCTTTTTGCAGTTTCTTCAGTTTTATTCTACAGTTCATAACCAATAGATCGTGGTCAGAGTCCACATCTGCCCCTGGAAATGTCTTACAATTTAAAACCTGGTTCCTAAATCTCCATCTTACCATTATATAATCTATCTGAAACCTTTTAGTATCTCCAGGGTTCTTCCACGTATACAACCTTCTTTCATGATTCTTGAACCAAGTGTTAGGTATGATTAAGTTATGCTCTGTGCAAAATTCTACCAGGTGGCTTCCTCTTTCATTTCTTAGCCCCAATCCATATTCACCTACTATGTTTCCTTCTCTCCCTTTTCCTACTCTCAAATTCCAGTCACCCATGACTATTAAATTTTTGTCTCCCTTCACTACCTGAATAATTTCTTTTATCTCATCATACATTTCATCAATTTCTTCATCATCTGCAGAGCTAGTTGGCATATAAACTTGTACTACTGTAGTAGGCATGGGCTTCATGTCTATCTTGGCCACAATAATGCGTTAACTATGCTGTTTGTAGTAGCTTACCTGCTCTCCTATTTTTTTTATTCATTATTAAACCTACTCCTGCATTACCCCTATTTGATTTTGTATTTATAACCCTGTATTCATGTGACCAAAAGTATTGTTCCTCTTGCCACCGAACTTCACTAATTCCCACTATATCTAACTTTAACCTATCTGCCCGATCAGGAACTTACAGCATGGAATGTAACAATATTCTGAAAAGGATAAGGCCTTTTTAAAAAGTAGAACACGCACACGCGCAAATGCAAGTCACACACACATGACGGCAGTGTCTGGCAGCTGAAGCTTACTTTGTGGCAGTCTTTTTGTTGTGCCTACCTGCGACTCAGCATATCTGCTATATGGTGAGTAGCAACTATCCTTTTCATAATATTGTAGCTTTAGGAACTGTTAGTTCTTTTCTCAGAGAATAAAGAAAGGTAAATTGGGGAAGGTTGAAAAGGAGGGTCAGGTTACTCAGACCTTAGGGACTTGAGTGCTTGATACATCACACAGGCCATTTGTAATCTCATAACTGGCTCCAGTTTTTCTGAATTCCAGAAATAGGAACTAGTTCTCCAACACATTTATGCATCTTTCCATCCTTGTGGACTTAAACAAGCTCCACTTCCTTCACTCCTTTTTCCCTTCATGGAAAGAATTTAATTATTGATCCATATACTTACTCTACTACTTTCTCTCTCTCTCATTTTGGTTTTTCTCTGTCTACTTTTCCCCTCAACTACTAATTCTTGGTTCCACTCATAATTACCTTTCTTATATCTCTACACAAACGAAAATGGGGAAATCATCAGGGCCTGGAAATGTACCAATAGAGTTAGTAAGGTATGAATATCTGAGCAAATTATTTATTAATGCATGTGATATGGGGAGTATATTCCAGAAGAGTGGAATGTAGTTTATCTAAGCCCCATATGTAATAAAAAGGAAGCAAGAAAGTGTGCAGCAATATTTATCATGACATAAGTGTCATAAATTCAATTAGAAGGTCATATGGGAGCATTTTAAAATCAAGCTGGAAAAGATTGTAACTGAAGTGGAAGAATGAAGTGGCTTTTGAAAAGACAGGACATGCTTAAATAACACTTTTACCCTAAGACAGATTGTGGAGAAAAGCTTTCTTTAAGTGGTTATCTACAGCCAATAAATAGTTGGAAAAAAATAATTTTTTGTGCCAATAGCTGTACAGTTTAATTTATTCTCTGCTGGTTTCAGTACTAGCTACCATCTTCTCAGGAAATAATAATGTACATCAGGTGGTCAAAAGTACATCTCTGTCAAATAAGGCAACATCAAGTACATGCATTTTGTACTTGATGTTGTCGAATTGGCAGAGATGTATTTTTGACCAGTTGATGTACATTATCGTTTCCTGTGAAGATGGCAGCCCATAAGAGAAGATGTTGGAATGGAATGTAATTTGATCTTCATAGATTTTGAGGAAGCTTATGACGTAGTGCTGCTAAGGATTTTGTTTGAGGTGCTGTGGTCAACAGTACTGCCAAAAATGTATGTAAGAAGTATCATAAAGCTCTAAAAGTTAGCAGAATGTGTCATTAGAGTGGGGAAAGAAATTTCTAGAGGCCTTCAGAATAACTGAAGGACTGAAACATGGATGCTGTCTGTCTTTAATATGTATGCACAGAAGGCACTGCATCTGGTGCACAGGCATGGGACTTAAGGAGGGAACCAGTGTATGTACACCTTTTTCTATGCTGATGATCAGGTCACTGCAGCAAACAATAAAGAGATTATATTTCAGATGCTTATGAAGTTGCTGGAAGAATATGAAAAGTGGGGTTTGAAAATTAATTTTGAAAAGATGGAATATCTATGTTGTGGAGAGGAGGGAAGTAACTTGGACATTGGTGGACATCAAATTAAGGTTACTAAAGAGTTTTAAATACCAGCATAGTAACCTGTGTAGTATCCTGTCACATAATGGAACATGTGACAGAGATATCCAACAACAGATTAGGCAGGGAAGGGCAGCTATCCAAAAATTGAAGCCCATACTTTGATCCTCAAAAATGAGTGTAAATGTTGAAATGCGACCATAAAATTTACCACGGAACCAGAAGAGACCTAGAGCTTTAGAAATGGACCACTTTCAGAGAGATTGTAGAATTTCCTGCTTAAGAAATGAGGAAATAGAAAGGATGCAGACCTGTTATAGTATTATGGATAGATAGAAGAAAGACAGCTAGGATGGTTAGGGTATGTCAAAAGAATGAAAGAAGCCAGAGATAACTGAAGAGAGCACTTTCATGGAAAGTTCCTGGAAGAAAGTGAAGAGAAGACCATAGAAAGGGTGGCTAAGGGATATTGAAAAAGTGATGCAGAGAAGAGGAATAGATGAGGAAGCAGATAAATGGTGAGATCGAGGCATTTGGGAGCGTAGATCTGGGATGCAGCGACAGCTGTTGTAACCCCATGGAAGAAAGAAGAAATGTTTTTCCTCTTAATCCAGCTTTACTTCTAATTCTATCCTGTTACTTCTCTACTGAGGCTCCTGCAGCACTGACTGGTTTACTATCATGACCAGTTACTGTCTCTGACGCCTTCCCTTAATTTTTGTCTCCCCTCTTCCTCACAGTGGGTGAGTCTCTCTCAACCCAGGGTCTGAATGACCTGTCGATTCTTTCCAACCTATTACTCTCTCCTCCGAAAGGAATAAGGTTGCAAACTTCAACAACACCACAATAAGAGACAATAACCCCAGGCCACAATGAAGTATTAATGGAGAAAGAAAGTTACAGGTATTAGCCTTTGTTAGTTGGCAGCATGGAGGCATTTGCATTAAATTATTTGGGGAAAATCAAGTTAGGATGAATGGAAACTTAATGGTACCACACAGCAATTGAATTTAGTTCTTTGTGTGGTCAGAATGGTGATTCTTCTGGAAAACCTGGAATTTTCAGGCAGTTACATTTTACACGGAAAACTTGGGGAAATCTCAGAGGATTTTGTGAATTTCATAAACTCTCAGGGAATTCTGCATTTTTACCCTATCACTGAAATTGAATTTTATTGAGTTTTATGAATCACAAATTGAAAAACACTTAATATTTCGGGAGGACGACGGAGCAATCCCACATCTGGCCATCCTGATTTAGGTTTTCTGTGATTTCCCTAAATCACTCAAGGCAAATGCTGGGATGGTTCCTTTGAAAGGGCACGACCGACTTCCTTCCCCGTCCTTCCATAATCCGATGAGACCGATGACCTCGCTGTTTGGTCTCTTCCCCCAAACAATCCAATCCAATCCAATCCACTTAATATTTCAAAGTGTGTTAATTATATGAATATTATCCCGTATAAATCATCAGTGTTTAAAAACTGTTGTTAAACTGCTGCTTATGGCTGGTATATAGCTCAGGTGAGAAGAAAGAAAAATCATTATTGTGGTATGCTGCAACCCCTTCCCCCCTCGCCTCTCACCAGTCAGGCGTTTTGTGACAGTATCTTCCTTCTCAACACATGGAATTCCTCCAAATTTGAGTAGCCATCCTGGTGGCAAACATCTACCTTAAGCTCTAGACTGCTAGGAGAGAAATGGTATCATATTGCCCTATAAATCAAATATAAAACTTGGCAAGAACATCATGATTCTATATATACTGTATTTATGGGCTAGCTATGGTTAGATGTCAACTATTTATATCAGCATGTGTTTGCAGTAAGCTGTCTAGATGTGTTGTGCTAATCTTGTCAGCCTCACTTGCTGTTAAGGAAAGTGGCTGACACAGAAAGTAATAATTAATTTTTTTGTTTATCAATGAAGCAAACAAATAGTTTATTGTAGAGTGATTAATGTTTACTTTTAGCGACGTGTGATGAGTGAAGAACGGAACTACTATTTTTCCGGGTTGGAAGGCACTCCATTTAGTCTTGGTATTTCTTTGCCTGAAGATTATGGCAAGTTTTATTTAAGAGTGAATGACATAATAAAAGATCATGCTCGGAAAGGAAAGCCAGTTACTAGTTACTTCCAAGGAAATAACTGGAAAGTGCATCCAAACTGGTCAGTACACATACTCCATTTATTTGCTTTCGATGCTGTTGTTGTACAGATGACTCACTGATGTGATAATTTAGATTTTGCTGATTTCTTCAGGTTGTATTGCAGATACTTCCATGGCTCTCTCCACAACTTTACTTCACCAGAAAGAGAAGTGTACCACTTCTTGGAGAGTATGAGCAGTACGAACTTTCAGTGGAAGGAAATGTTTGCTGGTGATCCCATAGGTCAAGAAGAGGATTACTCCACACGCTCAACTACACGTATGTATTAAACAATTTGCATTTGTATTCTGCTGTGAAAATCACCAAAATCACACTGTATAAAAGGAGTGAATTGAAATGTGATGTAATTGTATCAGGAAATGTAACCTAAAAATTTATTCAAACTTTGTTAAAACAAGTGAAGCAATGGCTCACATTAAAGTACACAGGGCATCAGAGTGAAGAGCAACACAAAATAAAATATTCATTCAGCATTGGGTTTAGAACTAAGGAAACCTAAACAGAAAAGGGGAGAAAGTGAAGGGGACAGGAAAGATGAAGATGCAGTGATGAAATGAGAATTATGCTGGATCAAAAGGATAAGGTATGTGTCAGGCAATGCAGCTGATAAATTGGAGAATATGAATCATGCAGTCAGTTGCCATTATCTTCTGTCACTGGCTTAGTTGATGGTATCTCTCCTTGTTCAATCCAATTTACATCTTCTCTCACTTACTTTATCATCTTTATTTTTTATCATTATTTAGTTACATCTTCTGTCCAACTGTTACTTCATTGGACTTTTATCTTCTCTTTAATGTCTGATACTCAAAAGAATGAAGTTCAGATCTCCGTCTGTGCTTTTCCCTAACTATCTTCAGTCATGTGAACACTGCATCACTATCCTCATTCCTGTTACTCTGCTACTAATGACTTCCCTGTCACTGAGACAGTATTTCCAGCCATCCTTTTTTTCTCTTCTGTGGTTCTTGATACCTCTGTTCTTTCCTGCCTGTCCAACCTTGTGTCTCACAGGAATATTTATTGCACATTCTGTATTCCATTGTTTCTTATGACCTATGATTCTGAATTGTTTCTGTTTGCCCAGAGTTTAGAATAAACCTTCTTTCTTTTTATTTCTATTCAAGAGGTCTGTGATTGAGGTGTGGAAAAGAAAATGTTTTTAGCAACTTGAGGGTACAAATCCATATCTATTTTCTTGATATTAGTTTCCTGTTAACTCCTTTAAGTTTATTTCTTCTCTATTTTTAATGTTATAGGTTCTGTTGTGTTATCTCTCTTGCTTTTACTCTTCATACAGTAACTTTTGCATAGGTCTATTTATAGGCTAAGTTTAATTTAATGGCTGCTCCACAGGCAAATGGTTAGCGTCACTGCCTTTGGTGTGGAAAGACCTAGATATGGTTCCTGGAGTATCACCCCTTTTTTTCTGAGGTGGGAAGGCCTAGAATGGGGCCCACTCAGCCTCGTGAGGTCAGATGGATAGCTGCTTCAATAAAGAAGCAGTGGCATCATCAGAATTCATCTATTGGAAATAACAGTAGGAGGAATTGGTGGCATGGTGATCACATGTCCCACGATCATAGATTGCTATTCATACTGCCTCCCAGTCAGAACAGACCTGAGGCCTAATCCTTGAGTAGTTGTTTATATTAGTTACACATGAAACAACATTTTTGCCAATAAAATAAGTTTTGATAAACTAGAGAAAACTTCAAGAGATAGTATACTTATATGGATATGGTGTCTGTTCTCTTGGACATTTCCGAAAGAACAGACACCATTGATGACCTGCAGCTGCCTAGAATGAAATTAGAATTATATATTAATACCTTCAGCTGCTGACGGGCTTTGATATATATCAACGGGGACAGGTAAAATGTGTGCCCCGACCAGGACTCGAACCCAGGATCTCCTGCTTACATGGCAGATGCTCTATCCATCTGAGCCACTGAGGGCACAGAGGATAGTGCAACTGCATGGACTTGTCCAAAAGAACGGACACCATATCCATATAAGTATATATAGTTCTGGCAATACCAGCCATGATCTCATTCTTCTGTGCAGATGCACACATATTACCCGAACTCTTACGGGACTTGGTAAGAATGTCTTCCACGAGTAATGAGTGTTTGACACTACGAATGCAGTGTGTGGACATATAAGGTGAGAATGTGGATCTCACGGGAGGCATGAGTGACATAGTTCCAGCAGTCACACTATCCTCTGTGCCCTCGGTGGCTCAGATGGATAGAGCATCTGCCATGTAAGCAGGAGATCCTGGGTTCGAGTCCCGGTCGAGGCACACATTTTCACCTGTCCCCATTGATATATATCAATGCCTGTCAGCAACTGAAGGTATTAATATATAATTCTAATTTCGTTCAAGAGGTAGTTGTTTTGTGAGTACTTAAATAGGTCTGTATTTGCTTATAACTTGCAGTTTATCTTGGACAACACAATATGTTTCATAATCTCTAACTTCAACTTTTAGTGGCTTAGAATTCTTTTAATGTATGCACTCACTAATATAAGGGAGAAGTCTTGTGTCCAATACAGCTAATGGGTGGAATAAATGTAACAACTCAGTCTATAGTTGAGGGATTGAGCAGTCAACAGGCACAAAAATGAGATTCAAAACATTTCTGATCTTTCAAAGAATTCCTTTGTCATAGATAAACATACACAAAAGCAATTTTGTTGGATTTGGGGGTTAAGTAGAGCACTGAGGAAGGAGGAGAAAGGATATTTGGAGGGAAGGAAGACTGACAGCTGGGAGGAAGAGCTAACAAGAGAATGGAATAGAAATGTGACACCAGCCAACCCACATTGGCCCAGACTGAGGGAGTTGCTTGCATCTCACAGTGAAGTGATGGAGTGAATTTGGTGGGGGGCTATAGAACAGAGAAAGAGGGCAACTGTAGAGAGAAAAGTGTGATAGTACACTACTATCAAATATGGTTCAGGATATTTCATAGATTTGATGGGCAGTGGAATACCACTTTGGTAGAGGGTGAAGGATTGCAGGAAAGTTGTTCATTTAAGGGTGCAGTGATAGTTGTCATTCTGGTGGAGGATATTTTAAGTTTTTACAGTCTGATATGATACTGAGTAATGAAAGAGATGTTACTTTGCGGTCAGTTAGTGAGGATGCTTGTAGAGTTCAGGTCAAAGTGGATATACCAGGGGAGATATGTTTGTGGACTAGGTTTATATTTGGAGGATGTTTTTTGTTTGTGAAGGCCTTAGTAAGACATTCGGCATACTGGGCAAGAAATTTTTTGTAGTGGAATTAATTGGAAGATGTGGAAACATGGATTGGTCTGGGGGATGAGGTTGAATAGAGATTGAGACTAGGAGGGTAGGGGGATAGAAGAAAGTCTTGTAAGGTCCAATATACCTCCCTGAGGTCACTGAAAAATGGCCTTGGGGGCCAAAACCATTCATGGCACTTAAAATAATAATAAAAGTGCAGCTGATGCATTTACTTAGTTGCAGATCAATACCACATTTGTAGAACTTGCACCACAATGCTCTATAAGCTAGACGAGGAATGTTTCCTGAAAACATTTGGTAAGTTTGTTCATTGTGTAAGGTTGATAAGAGGGCCAGGCTGTAACTCAAACTACTGAAAGAAATTCCATTTTTGTTGTGGCCAACCAGTCACATTTCCCTGTTGCATTATTTTAGCTTCTCTGTCACTTTACTTATGTTTTTGTCTCCATTGTCTCAAGGCATGTGATATAGTGACTGTGTGGGGTAACATGAATGATGTGGGAGTGAGTATGTGTCATTTTGTAGGTTTTGTTACTAACACTTTCAGATTTACTGTTTGTTCATATTTTTTTTAAAATTGTGTGTAAGATTTTGAATATTTCAACTATTAATATTTTAAATGATTGACTGTGATGTATGTAATGTTTTCCCAAAACTTGTGTTTAAAAATTTTACATACTTTGAACGAATTTTTGCCTTCCTGGATTTGAAACTATTGAACTGTCTGATGAGATATATTTTTGCATAAAGTTTCAGTTTGTCTAGAATTGTATGTTCATAAGAAATGAGATATTGAACTTTTATCTTACCAGTGTCATAGACTTACTTCAAATGGTATTAAAGATGATTAATATATGTGAAAGAAAGAAACATAATTGTAAATATATAAAAACATAATAAAAATCACAACATATCACATTCTTTACAGTAAGCATGTATTGCCTGCACTTGTATTAATTTAATTTACCAGGTGTCCCAGCTGATCAAAGGACAAATCATATTTATGTAACTCCGAGAATCAGCTATTGGGAGGAGTCAAACATGTCCTTGGCAGCATATTCTGGCATTGGGTGGTCAACTTTGCTCTTGGCCACAGTTTCGCAGTTCATTCAGATGACAGGTGATTGGTGGCCATACCCATGTAAAAGGCTGTGCAAAAGTTAAAGAATAATTGGTAGATGTCAGGACTGTTTTTTCTGTGGTCCTCTCGCCAGTAAGACAGAATATACTTGGATCAGGATAGAAATAATTTGTGCTGCGTGGTGTGTAGGACAAATCTTGCTCTTGGATCTCACACAGGAGTATGGCCCATGTGAAAATGCTTTGAGAGTAGGCATGGCTCAAATATGGTTCAGGATATTTCATAGATTTGATGGGCAGTGGAATACCACTTTGGTAGAGGGTGAAGGATTGCAGGAAAGTTGTTCATTTAAGGGTGCAGTGATAGTTGTCATTCTGGTGGAGGATATTTTAAGTTTTTACAGTCTGATATGATACTGAGTAATGAAAGAGATGTTACTTTGCGGTCAGTTAGTGAGGATGCTTGTAGAGTTCAGGTCAAAGTGGATATACCAGGGGAGATATGTTTGTGGACTAGGTTTATATTTGGAGGATGTTTTTTGTTTGTGAAGGCCTTAGTAAGACATTCGGCATACTGGGCAAGAAATTTTTTGTCACTGCAGATGCACAAACAACTGTGCCATTAGTCCTTATTCCATGAAATATTGTGGAGAGCTTTGTGATTTACTCTAGGATGAAGTGTGGTAATCAGGAACTGTACGTCACTTCCTCTCCAACAGTGTCAGCCAAATTCTGGTGGTGAAATTTTTGCTGCTATAAGAATTTTAACAAGCTACTTAGTCATTTGCCACTGAACAAGCATGCAATAATGACTGTATCTAAGGAGATTACTTCTATTGTTTCAAAATGACATCCTGTTTCTTCATTTCAGAGATTTTCTAAGTTTGAGTGAGAATCTTTGCCTCGAACAGTGAATTTATGGCTTGTGCGTGTGATATGCAAATCAGCACACAATTTCGTGAGTTTTTGTTATTGATGTGCTTTTACTTGTTTTGTGGAAACAAGCGTGTATTTAATTTTTAAGCACGGGTTCATTATAGAGTTCATTACTCAGTGAAATAGTAATAAAGAAAAATTGCATTGTCAAGATCAGCATTTCTGTTCTATAATGTTTCTGTTTATTTACAGCTGTGAACTGTGACAGACCAGAAATTACAGAAGATGAATATTACTGTAAGTTTCAAAGATACTTCTTACATTCTTCAGAAATGACATAAGAGGCAGCCCTATTCATAGAGTAACATACAATTAAATGGCATAAAATAAATGTTAAGGTTTGAAATTAAATTTAGACACTTCATCTTAAGTGTTTCTAAGAATTTAAATGTAATATGCCAATTCATGCTTTCAGTTGCTGTATCACAGCAAAGATGAATCACATAAAATTTATAAATGATCTAGTTTCACTTTTAGACAAGCTTTAGCAAAAGCCTGTTGAGCAAAGAGTGTTGTCAGTAAACAGAAGTCAGCATAAGTCAGACCTGCCAGTAATAGAGGCAATGGAACTGATTTCAAAATTATCTCATGTCTGAACCATGCATAATCCATTTTCACTTTGTGCAAGTCTACACTCTACACATATACCTACAGAAAAATTTTCTAACGCCTAAATTTATATTATATTTTAGCAGATTTATCATTCGCAGAAATGCTTTTCTTGTTACAGCCAGTTTTCTTGCTAAAGCCAGTCTGCATTTGTCATATGCTCTAGTTCAGCCCAAGTAGCAAAATCATCTACTGTTTTTGCTGTCTCATTTCCTAATCTATTTCCTTCATCATTGTGTGATTTAATTCAGCATTCCATTAACCTTGTTCTACTTTTGTTCACATTCATCTTATAATTTCGAGATCATTCTTCCAAATCCTTTGTGTTCTCTGACAGAGTGACAATATCATCAAAAAATCTCAAAGGTGTCATTTCTTCTTCCTGAACTTAAATGCCCTTTCCAAATTTCTCCTTGGTTTCCTTTGCAGCTCGCTCAGTGCACAGATTTAGTAACTTGGGGAAGAGGCTACAACCCTGTCTCAAGCCCTTCTAAACCAGTGCTTGCTTTTCTTGTACTTAGACTCTTATAGCTGCAGTCTAGTTTCTGTTATAAGTTGTAAATAATCTTTTTCTCCCTGTATTTTTTGCCTGCTGCCTTAAAAATTTCAAAGATTGTTGTCGAGTCAACACTGTCAGAAGCTTTCTCTAAATCTACAGATGCTGTAAAAGTGGGTTTGTCTTTGTTCTTCCTATCTTCTATATTTGAACTGAACCAAAACTAATCTTCTCTAACACGGCATCTACCAATTCTTCCATTCTTCTGTAAAAAAAATTATGTCAATGCCTTCTTTCTATGGAATTGAAATTATTATATTCGTCCTGTAGTCTGACAATGTTTTGCCTGTCTCACGTAGCTTGCGAACTGGGTGGAATAATTTTGTCATAAATAGCTCCCCCAAGGATCTCCGTAATTCTGAGGGAATGTTGTCTATTCCAGCAGCCTTGTTTTGACTTGTCTTTCAGTGCTCTGTCAAATTATTCTCACAGTATCACACCTACCGTCTTATCTTCACCTACTTTCTCTTCTGTTTCTCTAATAGTGTTCTCAAACTTGTTTTCTGCATATACACCCTCTAAATTTCTTCCACATTTCAGGTTTGGTTTGTTTGCTTAATGCTGGATTGCCATCTGAGCTGTTGATATTTATGTAGCTTCTTTTCTGTCCAAAGGTCATTTTTATTTTCTTGTATGCAGCATCTATTTTCCCCATGACTGTGCATTCTTATACAGCCTCCCATTTGTCCTCTAACCATTTCTGTTTAGCCATTTGCACTTTCTGGCACTCTTGTTGCTTAGACAGCTGTATTCCCATTTTTTAGATGTCTGCATTCCCATTCACCTGCTTCATTTGATGTATTTTTACTTTTTCTCCTTTTGTCATTTGAATTCAGTGTCTCCTGTGTTATTCAGGGATTTCTACTTTACCTTGTATTTTTACGTATGTAATCCTCAGTTGCCTTTCCTATCTCATCTCTCAAAGCAACTCATTCATCTTCTGTTGTATTCTGTTTCAGTCCAACATTGTCTAATGCTTCCTCTGAAACTCCCAACAACCTCTGGTTCCTTCACTTAATCCAGGTCTCATATTCTAAATTTCCTACCTTTTTGCAGTTTCTTCAGTTTACATTTACAGTTCGTAAGCAGTAAACTATGGATGAAGTCCACATCTGTCCTTGGAATGTCTAGCAGTTTAAAATCTGATTTCTAAATATTTGTTCTTACTGATTACAAAATCAGTCTGAAACCTTCTGGTGTCATTAGGTCTCTTCCACAAATACATCCTTTGTTTGTGATTCTGAAAACCAAGTTTCTACTGTGATTAAACACGCTTTCTGTAAAATTTTGTTGTATATCACCACAAATTTTTTTCAGTCTCACCATCTTTTGTGGAGCTAGTTGGTGCAGAAACTTGAACTACTGCAGTAAGTGTTGGCTTTATGTTTATGTTGACCATGATAATGCATTAACTATGTTATTCATAATAGCTTACTTGCATTTCTATTTTCTTATTCATTATTAAGTCTAATTCTGCATTACCCTATTTTATGTTTTGTTCATAACCTTGAACTGATGTGACTTGTCTTTCCTGCCACAGCTCTTCACTGATTGGCACTATAACTAACTTCAGCCTATCGATTTCTCTTTCGGAATTCTCTAACCAACCTCTGCCTGATTAAAGGATTTGACATTTCACACTCTGACCTGTAGGATACCAATTTTGTTTTTTCTGATGTTGACATCCTCCTGAGTAGTCAATGTCTGTCTGAATGGAGGCAATTTTACCTCTGGAATATTTTACCCAAGTGGAAGCCATCATCATTGAGCCATACAATCCAGTTGCATGCACTTGTGGGAAAGAATAATGGCTGAAGTTTCCTCTTGTTTTCAGCTCTTTTCAGTACCAGCACAGCAAGGCTGTATTGGCTACTGTTGAAAGGCCATACCAGTCAATCATCTAGACTGTGGCCTCTGCAAGTACTTAAAAGGCTGCTGCCCATCTTCAGGAAACATGGGTTAGTCTGGTATCTCCACATATTAGCTTTTCAATGTGGTTGTACCTATGATATGACTCTCTTTATCTCTGAGGATGCAGCCCACCTCCTCTTGACAAGTTGCGAAATCTAAAAAGCCATTGTGTGCCACCTCTCATACAGACAGCTACTTGGTAGCAGCATCTGATGAGTAGTGCACAACCCACCCATTTAGTGGGACCCTACACTTCTCAACCCTGAGGTGAAAGTACAAGAAGTCATACCCTAGCTTGTCTCAGAACCTTTGAAGTCTCTGGTTCAGTCCTTCCACTCGGCTCACAACCAGGGGCCACAATCAGTTCTGTGGACAATGCTGAAAATTGTGAGCTTGTTGATTTCTTTCAACATTCTCTGCCAGTCACTGGCCTCTTGTGCTCAATATATCTCATGCCATACTTCTTATAGTGATAGCTTCCCATGACAAATACTGTATCTATGCTGTAGTTTTGAAGGAGATAATCATTGATTGCTCCTGACAATATAAATACTGCATAGAGCTACATCTAATTTTGTAATGGTTTTAATTTCAGGTGAGAAAGAACTGATGCAAATGTTAGTGTTTGATGGAAGACTGACCCACGAATTCTTTGGTGACAGTTGGTCATTTGAGAACACTGAAGAGTAAGTATCACATTTTGATGAATCAGTTTCCCTCATTACATATATCAGAAGAAAAGACAAAGGAGAGGGATGCACACAATTCAGAGCCAGTGACTCCTCCTCCTGGCAGAAGAGTTGAAGGGGAAGGGAGAGGGATGAAGAAAAATAGATTGATGAGGATTAGGAAATGGGAAGAATTATGGAAAAGTTGCCCAGAAACATGGATCAGGAGAGACTTACTGGACAGGTTGAGAAGTAAAGACTGATTGTCAGTGCGTGCATCTGATGTGATTTGAAAACCTGGGAACTTAAAAGTCAAAATGCTATTGTAGGCAATATGGGTAAAATGGCAAAATAGCTTTTTGTTGCCTCCTCCACACTCCAGAATCTTCACAATATCCTGATAAGACGGTCGCTACCATAAGACTTGGTCAATGCACCCTCCTACCACTGCCTACACCAGCCCAGTAACTGGCAGAACCTTAATACAAAAGCAAGAGCCACCTATGAAATCACAAATCTCATGTATAAGCAATTATAAAGACACTTTTCAGCTTTCTACATTGATTTGACCACCACCAAGTCATCAGTTAGGATGAATGAGCATAGACAGAGGGTGCATACTGATAACATACAAATTCTTTTGCAAACTACGTGCCAGAACATGATAGTTTTAACCTTGGTGCCTGTTTCACCACATATGCCATCTGGATTCTCCCTTCTGACACCAGTTTCTCAGAACACCACAGGTGGAACAGACGTTACAACCTGTGCTTGGTTCTCACCACCCACTTGTCCTGGAGTTGCATTAATTTCTGTGTTCCCATCATTTCTTTTCAGTAACTATTCCTTTCCTTCACTTACTTTTATTTTTCTATGTTTTTTATTTTATTTTATGATCTGTCTATATTTCTCTGTCCCATCACCTGTCTGCAAAACTTAGCTTTCTGCTCTTACTGACTCTTACTGACTCTTTCATGATGTTTTTTCAGTAATCTCTGTGTTACTTGTTACCCTATCTTCCACCTTTAAGTTCTCAGGTTATCAAATCTTGTCCAGTGCAGGCACCAACAATCAAGTCTTTCCTTCCCATCCTGTCTAGTTAGTCTCCCCTGACCCAGAATTTCATGGATGCGAGGCAGCGCCATAATGGCAGTGTTATGCCTCTGACAGCAAGGCTGGTGCCACACATTACCTTGGTAGCTGCTGGAAGGTCAGATGTAAACAAGCTAGGATGTTTGTAAGTTGCTGCAGATTGCTTTCATCTGAGCTTCAGAGGGAGTGTTGCTAATGGACTGGAACTGCACAACCCACGGTACAAAACTGCAGGGTTGGGGTCTGTGTCACTAGTGGATACAGCATCCCTTCTGTCCCTCTCGAGGGAAGAAGACTTGGCTGCCAAATGGAGGAGGCATACCCTGGGGAGGATGCTCCCAACGGGGAAGGATGGGATCAGATGGCTCGGATGGGGTTGGGACTGATAGTGCCTCGTGATTGATGGTGCATTGTGGTACTGGTGTCAGTCTTGAAACACTGCATTAGCATGAGGTGGGTGGCTTTTCTGGCAAGAAGGAGAGTGAGACAATATTAGAAGTGTGTGAGATCCTCCAGAGTGGTACTGGAGGAATGCAACAAGGATGGGTGATACACAACAGTAACCAGAAGTAGATGGCCGGTGGTTGCCAGACCAGAAGTGTGGAGCATCTGTGGCATGACACTGAAGGTGATAGTGCAGCAGGAGGCAGTGGTGTCAGCAGTGGTGCAGATGGATCTGATGAGACTGCTCTGGAAAGGGCTGGTGATGGGGAAAGGTGCCACTGGAGGAACAAAAAAGGGTAGAGAAGTAGCACGAGAGTGTGTGTAGAGGAGTGGTATGGAGGATTCTGCAAAATGTGTAATGTGTGGATGAGCGCTGTCTGTATGAGGAGGAGGATAGATGGATGTCTAGGAAGATGCCTGGGAATGTATAGTGTGTGTTGGAGCATCAAACAGGCATAATATGCATTGAGTTTGTCCCATAAGTGTACATAGTACAGGGTAACATGGCTAGCACCTGGGATAAGGAACTGAAGAATGCGATAGGTATGAGTACCAGAAAAAGTAAGGAGAAAAGTGACAGTCGGTATCGAGAGCACACACATGCAGTGAAAAAAAAAAAAATCAGCAACAGTTTGAATTATTGCACAGGTATGGAAGGCTACTGTGGGCAAGTTCAAAGCACAGTAATGTCTGTTTTGATGCTAGTCACTATTTACAAAATAATCCTTAATCTAAGAATCCCCGTTGCTATAGGAGTGGGGAAGAGAAGACTGAATCTAAGATCCTTGGTGCTGCAGACTGCAACTAAATTTCACAAACTTTGATCCTGGTTGCCATTGTAGTATGAGGTAAGGGTGGTGCAAACACTGATTCTTATAACCATTGTAGTGGTGGACGAGGAGGGAGAAAACATTGATCCTGGTCACCATTGTAGTGTGAGACAAGGAAGGAGCAAACATTGATTTTGTTGCCATAGTAGTGTTCATGGCCAAGAAGAAGAAGAAAACATTATGATTGATGGTCCCAGATAGCCAGCAGCAATGGAACTTCATTGATTATAATTAAAAAATGCAATAACAGTTTCTTGGAATGCAGTGCTGCACTACTCAGAACTTCAAGAGGAGCTTCAAACCTTAGTAAAATGAGTACTCAGCCCAGTGTGACAGTTAATCACTGAAGCACTGGAACATCCTAGCAGATAATCAATGATTTTGCACTGGAAAGTCCTAATGGGCAATCACTGATGTTACACTGGAAAGTTCATATGTGGACAAAGTTCATGGTAATAATGTCCCATGAGGATGAGCTCAGAGGTAAGTAGAAGATGGACTGCTGGGTACTGTCGGTGTAGAGCTTGGAGCATAGGTTGTGCCTGGTGAATAGATTCAGATTGATGGACCCCTAAGTGCAGCCAGCGTAGAGCTCAGACTGTAGAATGTGCTTGGTGAAAGAACACTTGATTGAGGATCCATTAGACATTGTCAGCTTAAGGCTGAAGTTCAAACTGACAGCAGAATGGTTGGACAGTGACCTAAATATTCATCGGGGGGGGGGGGGGGGGGGGGGGGGGGGAGGCACATGGTTCTTGGAAGTGAAGTAGTGCTGCAGGGGCAGCACTGTTTGTGTTGATACTTACGCCTCTGGTAGTGAGGCTGGCACCGCAAGATACTGTGACAGCTGCTGGACATTCAGTTGTCGACAACATATTTGTGTGTTGCTGTGTATTGGTTTCATCTGAGCTGCACAGAAAGTTTTGTTAGTGTGCTGGCACTGCAGCGACTCATTGTACACTACTGGCCTGTTGGTGGTTGTGTTGTCACGGAATACAGCAGTTTCCACAACATTTATGTGTTTTCTCCTGCTGCCACTTTGTGAGTAGACTTTTTTATCTATCCACATTATATTTTCACATTTAGATTGTGCTTGTTGATGTGTACTATTTTAAATTTGTTTATTTGGAAGCATTAATATATGTAATTAAAAACCCAGAAACAGTTTTCATAATATCAAAAGAGTAAAATAAATACTTACTTTATGCAGGTATTTAATAAAACTTTACAACACTAGCCTTAAATTTATGGCAACACAGAGTGGACTAACAAGATGGCAGTATATAATGGATACAGAAGAAGGCAAGGACGAAATCTCGTGAGTATTTTTTTTCCCCCCCCTTTTTCCCTCTTCTTTTACAGTAAAATACTAAATAACGAGACACACACATTTTTTAATTTTGGAGCCTACACTAAAAATAATTTATTGGCTTATTTTATATATGTGCATTACCTGCGTAACATTGTCAAACTGATTACTATAGTGAATGCCAGAGCTTTGAGTAATATGCATTTCATAGTAGTTATAACAACAACAGACATTTTTTGCTGGGCACATAATAAGTAATGTGTTTAATCCACGTATGGATATCTATATTACGATAGTGTCAGAATACATTCCTTCTGATAGTGTTAGTGTACCAGGTTAGAATGCAGAGATTAAAACCTTGCTATTTGAATCATTTTAATGAATCACTAACATTTGTAAAAACTGTGATCATCATGTAGAGTACCTTCTATCTTTCCCTGAAATTAGGAACATCCATCATGAAATTCTGTGACCCTCCCAATTGATATAATATAATGGTCCATCTTTATGCCACACATATTCCCAACATCTCAACAATACTAAGAATCCTCATATCAGGGTCCTCATATCAGCAATACTAGGAATGTCTCTTTCTGAAGGTATGCACTGGTCTGCCTTTCTGTCTCCTTGTATTTTTACATTTTTTCCTTAGGTGAATTTTCCTTCTTATACATTCGTCTTGATATATTGCCTTTGATGGAAGCATGGCACAGTTTTCATATAGACCTAACCACCAACAGCTGCATATCTTATGAGTTACCACCACCATACTGTGGCTGAGGGCTAACATGACCATTTATTTGTGTGCAACATGCAGACACCCCTGCCTTCCTTTAAATGAGCTTTCTCTACTCCCACATTCCTGTTATCTTCAGAATTTGACCCAAGTTTATATTTATATAAAAGTTAATGTGCAAGTAAAAATTATTAAGTCTGATGCATTTTCCAGTTTCTTTTAAACGTTTCAGAGAGTTTGGTGACCTTTTCCCTCATTCGGTGGAGGAGGCATGGTACAAAGCTGCAGTCATTGAGCATAAACACGATCCAGAGTCAGTTGTCATTTCTGCTCCTTTTGATGCAGGTAATGTATACTTAAGATTTATAGCTCACGTTTACCATAATAAGAAATTGGTAGAAAAACAATGAAGTGTTGTTGGGTCACTATTTTAAACACATGAAAAAAGTTGAGAAGTTTTACGATGGTTCCGTAGAAGTTAGTAAGCTTGTAGGCATAAAGCAAGACGAAAGTAACATTCACTGTGAATCGGAATATTTTGACTGAAACCACAATTCACCACAAAATAGTAGGCTATTAGATTTAAGAGCCAACTGTATGTTCTCTTGTCTGATTATCTCCTGAGACACACATTGATAAGGTCTGTTGTCTGTTCAAAAAATTCCAGAACTTTATCCACAAAATTTTTCTACATTTACCTTCTACTTATTGTGCATGGTCTCCTTCAAAATACTCTTCTCCACAACTGATGAATCACTCTCAATGCCTTTTCCTCTTCTGGAAGCAACCTTGGTATGCCTCTTGCTGGATTGCGCAAAGTGCAGTCTGCGAGTTTTCTTTTGTCTTGTCTATCATTGCAAATCTTTGTCCTTTCAACATGGTTTTCAACTTTGAAAATAAGAAAAAGTCCTCAGAATCCAGTTCTGGAGGCTGAGGCAGCACAGTGATTTTGTTTTTTGTGCAATAGTCATGCACCAACAGGGATGAATGTAAAGATGCGTTATTGTGATGCAAGAGCCATGAATTGTCTCGCCATAATTCCAGAAGTTTTCAAACAGATCTCTTATGTTTCAGCTCTTCTAAGAGTATACAAGTCAGCTTATTCTAACATGAAAATGTAAGTAGTATACCTACAATTTTCAGGACAAGTGGCAATAACTTTCCTTCTCACATTTTCTCGCAGGCATCACAACACATCTCAGTAGTACCATTGATTAACAGTTTGTCCCTGTGGCACAAATGCATGATTAACTATTCCTTCAAAGCCAAAAAAAAAAAAAAAAAAAAAAGAAATCTATCAGCACGACTGTGACATTTGAACTGACCTGACAAGCTTTTTTTGGTCTTGGAGAACCTTTCCCAACCCATTGTGAAGATTGAACCTTGGTGTCAGCATCATAACCATAGACGCATGTCTGTTCACTAGTTCTCTTAAGGAGCATCTTGATCTCATTTGCTTGACCCAAACGCTCTGCATGTATTGAGACGAAGGTCTTCCTGGTCTTGACTCATGAGCTGTGGGATGAACTTGCCAGCAACATGATGCGTTCCAAGTTGCTGTGTCAGGATTTCATAACATGATCCAACTGAAAAGAAACATTTTTCTGCGATCTCACACATAGTCAATCTTCAATTGGCATGCACAATTTTGTTGACATCCTGACTTCAGTGTTGTCAGTAGAAGTCAAAGGGCGTCCTGAATGAGGGTCATCCTTAACTTCCGTCCAGGCATTTTCAAACCATGTGAGCCATTTGTAAAACCAAATGTGGCTTAAGCACCCATCACTGTACGGTAGGCTTCCTGAATCATATGGTGCGTCTCTGTAAAGGTTTTCTTGAGTTTCATGCAAAATTTAATGCAGACACATTCTCTGCCATCTTGAAATTCACAAACTCTGCAACACAACATTCTACTCAATACAGCACTGAACAATAACTAACAGACATACAGCAGTGCAACGTCTGACAGTTACACAATAAACACAGGCATGTGCAGGGATGACAACTGCATTTTGTTCCAACGCACCATTGGCGCAAAGTTATGAATGTTCCAGAAGTTTTCAAACAGATCTCTTATGTTTCAGCTCTTCTAAGAGTATACAAGTCAGCTTATTCTAACATGAAAATGTAAGAAGTATACCTACAATTTTCAGGACAAGTGGCAATAACTTCCAAATACATAGTGATAAGCTGTTGGTAATGATAACTTAAAATTGAATCTCAGTGATGATAAAGTTCAGGTATTACTATACATTGCTGAGCTACATGTAACAGTCATGGTCACCAAAAGCAGAGTATTATAGCTGATTAATTATTTCAGTCACAGCTGTGATTTAATATAGGCACTTACAGGTTTCTGTTATCATTGGCAATCTTCAGAACAAAAATGACAAATACATAGAAATATTAAATCACATCTGTGACTGAAGTAAATAATGAGCTATAACTTTCCAACAGTTGATGTATCTCAGTACAGACAATATGTCTGCCATCGTAGATCATCTTCATGCTCTGCTGAGGCCTTCCAGCATCCGAGGCATGATGCCAAAACTGCCTACTTCAGAGATTGCATTGGCTAGCCTACAACAAGCCAAAGTACATATCTGACTAGTTTGCTCCCAGCTTGACAGTATTGGCAAGGAGGTTGTTCCTAGTGGTGTCAACAGTGCAGTAGAATGTTTAAAATGTAAAAACAGACAGATTGACAAAAGGTTTTGATGACCATTGAATGTTGAAGTATATTGTTTTCATTCTGAAAAACACCCATAAACACTTTTGCTCAAGAATACATAATGTTGATTGTTTGGGAGGAGGTAAGTAGACCATTGTTTCATGTCTGCATAGCTTTCCATTACTCCAAGATGATGATTCTAAATTTTTGATAACAGTGGCTAGATTTTTGTCTTAAAAACTAGTCAGTTAGTCTAACCTTTCTTGCTATCTTCTTGGGTCTACAAGGATGAAGAAACAAGCAAAACATAAGATACAAACAAAACAACATTCTTCTGAGCAGTTTCATGTGCTTGTGGTGTTTTTCTAACCTGTGTCACTTTCTTTATCCCAGAGCAGCATCTACACACAATATCCCCAATTATTTGTTGTGAATGTTTTAATCTCCATCTTTCCCCTTAATTTTTTGCTCTATGTGGGTCCCTCTAGTACCATGAAATTTTCTTCTGATATCTTAATACATTTTCTATTATCCTGTACATTCTGCTAGTCAGTGTTTTCTGTATATTCCTTTCATTACCAGTTTCTACAGCGCAACATTTCGAACACTTTGCTTCCTTCTCCCTCTCCCACTGTCCGTGATTCACTTGATTACAGGGCTGTGCTCTTGCCTTAGGTTATTAGAAAATTCTTTCTCAAGTTATAGCCAGTGTTTACTACTAGTAGACTTCTTTTGTTGAGGAATACCCTCTGTGCCTATACTGTGTCAGGTTCTTAGATCCACCCACCCTTCCTTCCATCCATCCATCCATCCATCCATCCATTTATTCACACATTATGTTCTGTAAATTTCATCATGAAGGAGACCTTTCTCTGTCATGCGTTATTCTGCTTCCAGGGTAGCAGAATAATTAACTTTGTGTACTACATGCTTTCCAATTTTTTTGTGAAGTTGACCACCATCTCACTTATGCTGCTGCTCAGTATTAGGATCTTCCTTTCATTTCCTCTCAGTCCATATTCTGTGCTCAGTGGACTGATTATGCTAGTGAACAGGTCTTGGTGACCAGGGGCTGCTCGTTCCTCTTACTTCCGGGGCCTCCATGGATGTGGATGCCACCTCCACATTGTGACCATCCACAAAACTCACTCTGGAGATCAGCAGTGCTCTGACCCCCCCCCCCCCCCCCCCCCCCCCCCCCAAGATAGGACGCTTATAATGACCTGCCCAGATAAACATCAAAAATCTGGACATGCAGTCGTAAAGTGAACCACTGAAGTTGGCAGAAGAACCTAGAAGTTTGACAACCATCAGAGGCTGCCACTCATGGATATGCATGCAGCCTCTTCTCTTCACACTCTACTAGCCAGCTGGCAGCTTTTAGAGATGGGCTCTGCCAGCTCTAACTCAGTTAAATGTTTACCTCTGCATTTGTGTTACTGTACTGCTAATTTGAGCCACTCTGCTGCAAGTACACCCTTTATATTTAGTTGTTTTCTAAACTTAATTAAGTCTGTTGTGTTAGTCATCATGTTCTGTTTTCTTGTGTGATTAGTACAAATACTTTACTTGTTTCAGAGAGTTAATTTGTTGTGGGTGTTGCATACATAATCATCATGTGCCATTTGAGATCCACAGCTGGAAAAAAAGCCTCTTCCAGAATTTTCCCTGTGTTCTTTAGACTCCAAACCCACTACCTCATTCCTCATACACCTTACTACCTTTATCTGAACACATAACTACTTCTCCTTGGAAGGGAAGGTACAAAAACAAATCTGTGGCACAGCCACTGGAACCACATCCTTCACCAGAGTTTTGATTATTTATCATCATGGCCTGAAATGAAGGACATCCTTCCCAAATCCTTCCAACCACCACAACATTCTAGTTCAGCCCATGCTCCTCCCAATCCCAGCCCCTTGCCACAGGCATCATATACCTGTGGAAGATGCAGGTGCAAGCCCTGGCCAGTCTACCCTCGTTCCTATTCCAGTCCTCTCACTTAGGCATCGTACCACATCAAAGGCTGGGCCCCCTTGTGAAAGTAGCCATGTCATATACGAGCTCTGCTGAAACTATTGCGCAGCTTTTTATATTGGTATGACTGCCAACTGGCTGCCCACCAGGATGAACGGCAACCACCAAATTGTGGCCAAGAGCAAAATAGACCACCTTGTGGCACAATACCCAGCTGAATGTAAATGTCCTTGATTTTAATGGCTGCTTCACAACCCGAGCCGTCTGCATGCTCGCCCCCCCCCCCCCCCCCCCCCCCCCCACACACACACACACTACTAGCTTTTCTGAATTGCACATATGGGAATTATCCTTACAACATGTTCTCCACTCCCAAAATTATCCCAGCCTCAACCCAAGGTAACATACTGTCCCCACACCCCTCCACACAACAGTTTCTGCCTCCCTCTGCTCTATCACCTCCTCCCTTCTCACATCCCCTCACCCTCATTGTGTGCCGCCCTCCGCCAGTGATGTGCCCATCTGTGCTTTTCCATTCCCTGCTTCTCTCATTTTTCACTCGCTATGTTTTTCCCCACACCCTACCTCCTGACACTGCACCTGGCAGTCTTGTCAGGCCACAATCTAGTCTCTGCATGCCACGCCAGACAGTGCTCTTCTCTCCCCCTGCCTCCACCCCCAATCCATACCCTATTTCCCCTTCCTCTTCCTGACTCTTCCATAGTGCTATTCACAGGACATTTACATTCCTGTCAGAGCTGCCAGTGTTAGTGGTCATGTGTGAATGAGGTGTGCTTACTTGTGTGAATGTGTGTGTGTGTGTGTGTGTGTGTGTGTGTGTGTGTGTGTGTGTGTGTGTTTTCTTTGCTGAAGAAGGCTTTGGCCAAAGCTATAATGTGTAATAGTCTTTTCATTGTGCCTGTAATCAACTCATCAGGTCATCTTTGTGGTTTAGTAGCAATTTACTCTTTTCATAATATTGTTGATATTCCAACCTGGAGTTTTCATTGTCAGATTTTTTCATGCATTACTCTCTGCTTTGATGCACTTGTATGTAGGTGCTGTACATTTTCTAATGTCATCTACCTATATTCCATTAAGTCAACTTTTTCAGTCTTTTCTTATCACTAGAAATCCAGCAAATGATACATCTCCTATCCATGCATCTGGCAGCATATCCCACCCATATCCGTTTCATTCCATTACAGTCATGATTATGTTTTTATTCCAGTCTGTTTCCAAATTCTCAATTCCTTTTCCTGTTCTTCCAGTTATTCCCAACAAGTATCTCTCAATTACTCATGGAGTAACTCTGATATTTTCAATGTTTTTTGCATTGAAAATCTGTATTTCACCGTCGTATATCAAATGTGATAACATACACAAATTGTAAACATCCTGTTACAGACATATCAAAAGCTTGACTTCTAGAAATTCATATGTAGCCTGGATTGCATTGGGTGAATATAATACTTCCATTGGTTGATGACTGTCCTTTCATATCACAGTGCCCACTATCCCATTAACTTTAACGGGAGCTGTAGCATCAGTATGTATACTCAGTACACTCACATTATTTTAATTAATACCTTGTTTCTCAAGGGCTGTTTGGTCATATTTAGTTGAAATTGAGTCGAAAGCTTTCTCAAAACTTATGAATCCCAAAGACAGCATATTCATATGATTTACATCTTCCATGTGGTTATAATTCTGTTAAGTCTACATTCAAAGCATTTTGTCCTTTCTCTTACTAAAAACTAATGTTTTCCTTTGTGTTGAGTGAAAATGTTGGTGAATATCTTGTGCATTACAGAGAGTAGGCTGAAAGGTCTACAATTGTTTAGGTCTTGCCTGTTTCCTTTCTTGTGAAGTAAGTTAATAATAGAGTTTCTACAGTGTTGGGAAATTGTTTACATCAGCAGACATTGTGTGAATAATTTTGCAAGTTTCATTTGCATTATTTTACCTCCACCTTTATCAGTTTCTATTGTAACATCATTTCCCAGCACCTTTTCCCTTTCTTTGCATCTCGTAGGGCATTATATACAACATCTGGCATAACTTCTGGAGTGTCATTTATTTTGCCCTTTAACTATAAAAACATTTAATAAATTTTTTGAATGTCTTCCCTCTGGTAGTTACTTTCTCATCTGCCACCTTAACAGGTGAAATGCGATGTCTACCAATTCGACAAAATGTTTTATTTTAATTTGACATATTCTATCATGCATCTATCACCATTCTAATTGATTTCTTCCCCATTTCTTTTGGTTTATTTATGCATTACACATCTTCATTCTACCTCTCTATAATCATTACTCCTTTTATCATTGTCTATATAACCTTTATTTTTTAAGATACTTAAGTTCCTGCTTAATCTGATATGCCTCTCTGTCATTAAAAATTCTCATTATCCACAGTTTCAATTTCTTGTCTATGACTGTTTTTATCTGCAATGTATCTATTTCTGCTCTTCATTGTGTCTTTCATTACTTGCAGGTTGAAAGTGGTTTCGGGCCATCGCACCCAGCACAATTTCTTTATTATTTGATAAAATATAGTAAGCTTCATTTAATTCTTCCCAAGTCCCTTTCATATCCATTTTCTGGAACAGCTGTTGAGGCTACAGTGGCATATGACCCTTGCCATTCCTGGTATCATCAGCTACATTTTATGCTGAAGAATCACTGTTTATTTATTATCCTATTTTAACTTCAATAAAGGCCATTATCTTCTAGTTGTGGGATTTGCTCTCATTCATCAGATTCTGTAACTCTTTGTAGAAATTTTCTAGCTCCTTATAAGGATGCCAGAATGTTGTGCATAGATCTGAATGATTTACACAAAAAACCTTTTGGTTTTTTTAATTTATTTTTTTTATTTTTTTATTTTTTAGAGCTAGTTTATCACTTGTACCTGACAGTCGTTCTATATTCATAATGCTGTTTTTAATTTTCTTCTTATCAGTAATGCCTACATCGGAATTTGCCCACAGTTTGTGTTCCCCTGTAGTAAAACATACATCCTAATTATTATTCTGTGTGATCTTCATGTTTTTGGCCACACTTCTGCTTACATTATTCTATACCATTTGATTTTATGCAACGTCTCTTCCACATCCTCTAGCCTACCTTTGGATTCTTTAGCTCTACAATTTACTGTTTTTAAATAAAAATTTGTAGATAGGATTAGGCTTTTAAGGGCACCATGTTTGTTCAGGAGAACTTATTGTGATGAGGTGTGGGTGCAGGAGAGGCTGGTCATACTGCATGGCTTACATGCCTTTGTTTCCTCAGTCTAATACTCCCCATATTCTTTCACTTGTGCCACAATGTCAATATTCCAGATACCTGCATGTGGCAACTGGGCTTGTTATAACCATACTCATGGCACACTAGCCTGATTGGACCAAAGGTGTACGGTGAGACACATGACCTAAGATAATCTTGACAGACCAAAGCTCCTGGCAGTCTATACTTCTGACTCAGTTCTCCCAAATTTCAGAGTCTGACTCAACACTACGAGCTTGTGTGCTGATTAGAAGCCCGCATGGACTTCATGTCACACTGTCATTTAGCAGTCAGTCTTTCTTCACCTATCTACAATAATTTAGTGGTGAGGGTAGCAACTGTTGACTCACCACGCTGTTTACTCTGCATGCTGGTGAACAGCCCATCTATACTATCTAGATTTGTTCCAAACAGAGTGATGTGTCAAAATGGATACTTTACGGGTATTAACAGAGCTGGGTGGTGTGAAAACCTGATGGGATCTCACTTGTGGTGTCTAAACTCCTGTAATGAACTGGAGACATAATCAACTTTTGAGGTACTGGTTTTTATCCATCGGGTACACACATCAGTTAGCTCTAAATGAGTTGTTGCTTTTCATCTTTGTTGATTGTTTCTGTAACAATATTAGAGAAGTAAAGTTGCCACTCACCATATAGTAGAGGTGCTGAGTTGCGATAGGCAAAACAAAGAGATTCACACATTTGTAGTTTTCGGCCATTAATGCCGTTGTCAACAATAGACACACGTACACACAAGCACACACAACTCACGCAAAAGCAAACGCAACTCACTCACACAACTGGGGTTCCAGACAACTGAAAACACACTGCAAGCAGCAGCACCAGTGCATGACGGGAGTGGTTACTGGGTGGGGGTAAGAGGAGGCTGGTGTGGTGTTGGGGAGGGATAGTATGATGGAGTTGGCAGACAGTGAAGTGCTGCAGTTTAGATGGAGGGCAGGGGAGAGGTGGGGAGGGGGAGGGGGGAAGTAGCGGTAAGGAGAGAGACAAAAAGAAATAAAAAGGCTCGGTGTGGTGGTGTCACTAATGAAGGTTTGTCACTGTCCTCACCCATCCAGCTCCCTTCCTGTTCCCATTCCAGCACTACACAGCTGTCATTTCACCACCACACTCAGTCTTTTTATTTCTTTTGGCTCTCTCCTTTACGCTCCCCCCCCCCCCCCCGCCTCCCCACCTCTCCCCTGCCCTCCATCTGAACTGCAGCACTTCACTGTCTGCCACCCCCACCATACTATCCCTCTCTCACCCCACACCAGCCCCCTACTACCCCCACCCAGTAGCCACTCCCGTCATGCACTGGTGCTGCTGCTTGTAGTGTGTTTTCAGTTGTCTGAAACCGCAGTTGTGTGAGTGAGTTGCATTTGCTTTTGCGTGAGTTGTGTGTGATTGTATGTACGTGTGTCTATTGTTGACAAAGGCACCTTTTTGTTGTGCCTATTGCGACTCAGCATCTCTGCTATGTTGTGAGTGGCAACTTTCCTTCTCTAATATTGTTACATTCCATCCTGGACTTTCTATTGTTTGATTATTTCTGTCCTGGATTTAATGAAAATTGCTTGAAATTGATTTGAACCTTTCAACTTCAAAATTTTGATGTTATAAATTGAAACTACTTAAGTACAAAGATATAGTACACTATCATTTGATGCAGAAAATTGAGAAAGACATTACATGATTTGCATTATATTTTGTAGTCTTAATAAAGCCTCACAGACTTTGTAGTGAACAATACAGAAAATATTAGTTACAATATTTGAATAGTGGGCAAAATAGATGGCAAAATCAGCAGCACTAAAAAACATGCTTTTCACTTTTTACTGGTGATTGATCAATGTTATGGAAACAAAATGAGTTAAACACATTTTAAAGCAGTTCTTTTAAATTCTATCAGAAAACTTAAGAATTTCTGTCTGTACTGTTAACATTTATTAGCCATTTCAGCTAAGACAATTAAGAATTTTAGACAGAAAACACTAAGATATCTCATATGACCCATATTTGTAATGAATATACACATTTCATTTCAGAAGGAAGACATATCATATTCCTCAATTTCAGCAACCTTATCAATTTCTTTGCAGGTAGAAAGGATGATGTTCCCATAACTATGAGTCATGCCATATTTCCACGAGATGCTGGTAAGGAGGCACCAGCATCTGTAGTAGGACTTCAGATACAGCACAGGGCTCTTTATGATCGATTCATGTCCATCACAGAAGAGGTACCATTACTGATTTATGTTGTGCTGGAAGTGTGTTATAGTTAATAAACCGTGTGTAACTGCATGTAAAGTACTAAGTTTCCAGGATCAACATACGTTAATATCTAAGGCTATAATTGATTTTGTATCCACTGAGATACATACAGATACTGTTCATCACAAATGCTGAATGAGATTCTGACAAAGCCAAGCTCTGATTCAAGTCCATAATCAACAGAATTTGAGTCTCACAAAGTGGTGCTCAGTTTTGAGTCTTCAACTGCCAAAAGCTGAAGAATTAGCCAGAGAATGTAAAAGTTATGTACAGAGTTTATATCTTCCTGGAGACAGTGATGAGTGACTTTGCAGGAGAAGTTGTGAGCCAACCATTCCTTAGACACATCAAATCCTGTCAACAGCAGATTAGGAACCATTAAAAGAGAAATCCAATACCAAATCCAAGTACATAATGAGATCATCATCACTGGACTTCTGTGGCATATTCCTCATATAGTGGAGTGATCTACTCTGTCATACATTGTTGTGGGCTTTATAGGTCACTTGATGGCAGAGGGTTTGCTCAGTGCATTTGGTATCAGCAGTGGCTTCTAGCACTGCGCCTGGCCTCTGTTCAGCTCTGTCTTCCACCAGTATGCCCAAACCTAGTCATATTGATATTCTCACCCAGTGCTAGATCAAACATATCTATGACTTCAACTCTGTCAGATGGACATACAACAACTTGACACTGTTTTTTTGTGTATTCAACCATTCCCACCTTTCTTTTAATTAGTTGTACACTAGTGTGTTGCCATACTGTGACTCTCAAGATGCAGCCACTCAGTTTTCATAATTTTAAAGGGATATTATTTATATACTTCACTTGTGAGCTCCAGCTGACAATTTTATTAGAGGGTATTACCATTCCATTCATCAAAGCAAGTGTTGATTTTGTATTGTGAATCAAAACAAGATAACCTGTGAGCTGAAGGTATACTGTTGGAGTACATCTCAGAAGTAGACCTTCCATTGAAATAACATTCAAGGGGCACACATGATCACCAAAATTATCTGGTTGTCCACTAGATCTGTTCCACACACATATATTAGGAATAGATCTTGTCTCTCAGGAAACATTAATATTAGAGCTGCAAGAACTGTGGTATGGAACTATTTTTGTGGCACACAGAAGAAAGTTTATTGAACACACTATAGTAATGAGAAAGCTTTACTGTAGTTTCTACAGTGTAATTGGCAAACAATTACTAAACTTAAGTGTGTCCATAAAATCTAGTCATTGTGTTGGTGTTTCTGCACTACAACATTGACAAATATTACTTCAGTTTTGTTTGGAATGCGATCAATGTTAAATACAGGTAAATACTTAAAATCCATAACAAAGGCCTTTGTATCTGAAGTACACTCTATGCCAATCATCAAGTGACATGACACATGATTTGCTTGTCCAATGAATCACCTCATTACATATAAAAACACACCTTCTGCACATGACTGCGGCATCATTTGTGCTGGGAGATGCCTCATAATGCTGACTTATTAGTGCACTAATTAGATCTTTGTATCAGTTTCAGCGCATGCACCATCTTTTCATTTTGACAATACATGTGTATTCTTTGCTATTAAGTCTTTCTCAATGGAGTCCTTGGATAAAAAGTCTTCAGTTAATTCAGAAAAAAAACAATCTTTCAATGATTGCCTCCATCATCACTGTCAACAGCTAAGTCTGACTGTTATGAACCTGGCAAGGCTCCCACTTTTATGTCCATAGGGAGGTATCTAACTGCCTAGATTTTGCCACAGAGAAGGCACATACTGCAGTGGTGTCCTCTACATCCATATATTATGTTTTTGCTTGCTGTCCAGCTTCTCTTGTAGTGCCACCACTTAAATCAGGTGGTAGACTATTAGAAGTCAGCCTCTGTTCTCTTTCCTTTTCTGTTCCAAGTTCATAGTGTTCATATTAAATTTATTATCATGTAGTTTAATTTCCACTGCCTCCCTATTCAGAGTTCCAGGACTTAAATGTGTGGTCCAGAATTGTCATATGTTCAAATATAATCTTGGCTTTATTGAACAGTATTCTCTAAATACTGTATTTAAGGCTGTGATGGTGTTCAACACAGTGGTTGGCAAATTGTCCATATAGACTTCCTCATGTAACTGCTGCTGAACCTGCAAGAAGTATTACAAATCCCTGGTACTCTCATTCTGAAATCGTCCACAACACCTTGCAACAGTTATTTAATGTCAGTGAGGTGCTGCAGAAGTACATTGACCATATTCTCAAGCTACAGCCAAACCTAAGAATTACAGTGGAAGTAGAGGAGGATGAGGTTTTGCCTCTCTTAGGTGTGTTAATCAAATGGGAAGCAGATGGATGACATGGCCATCCTGTGTATTTAAAATTGATGCATCTAGACCTACCGTATTTACTCGAATCTAAGCCGCACCTGAAAAATGAGACTCGAAATCAAGGAAAAAAAAATTCACGAATCTAAGTCACACCTGAAATTTGAGACTCGAAATTCAAGGGGAAAGAAAAGTTTTAGGCCGCACCTCCAAATCGAAACAAAGTTGGTCCATTGCAATATGAGACACAATTTAGGCCGAATGAATGACAGCTACAGTAGTTTGGTTCGAGTCGTAAGCTTAGCAGTTAAGCTTTACCAAGTAGCCATTGCTATGAGTCAGGCGCTCCGTCCGTATTTATACGGGTACCCTTCGTTTTCCACGTGCTTCGTCTGGTTTGAATTGATAACTTATTTTTCTTTGATCTGATAAGTGCCGTTCTCTTTGTTATAGGTGTTTACGTCACTCTAAGCTGAAAATGCATTACTGTACTGCGTCATGCATTGTTTTCGCATTCTGATAATGGGTGTTTACGGCCTGTCGCCGCTCGCGGCATGGCTTGCTTTTGTGCCTGCTACAGCCGCTTACTATTAAAAAAAAAAAAAAAAAAAGACAGAGAGAGAGAGAGAGAGAGAGAGAGAGAGAGAGGAGAATCGTCTCATTAGCGAAACAATGGCAAGAGACTGCTATTTGTTGTTACTTACACTGCTGCTTTCTTTGATAATGATCAACAAGAACCAAATAATAGACTGCGGATGATAGATGATGTTCTGAACGAGAGTATAGCGAAAATTTTTCTCCGTTTGAAAATCTTTGCAGACGCCTCTTTAGTACATTACATTCTGTACAGAAATTAGTCATCTTAGATTTAAAAATCTAGTAAATTGCCGTGCTTCAATTCTGACTGTATCACTATTAGGCATAAGAATAATACGAATATAAACGTGAAATAAGGATATAAATATCGTTCCGCGTTTGCTGTTGTCTCACTCTAGTTTCATAGTTTATTAGGCAGACAGGATTTAAATGAGATAGCCGCAAACACGAAAGAATACATGGCTAAATGTTTATATTCGCATTATTCTTATGGTGAAGAGAATACTGCATGTGATTCACAATTCATAAAAGTTCCTACTAGCAACCATCTCTTCTCACAGGTAGGAAAAAATTCAGAACATAGAGTTGGCCATATTGACTAACATCCCAAACGGTCTTGCCAGTAGGATTTTCGTTGTTCATTGAAATGCTGCTACATTCAAAGATTACAATACGGAATTTGTATTTACTTCGTTGGATAATGTAGGAAATGCAGTGGTCGAAACTCGGGGCGGAGAAAAAAAGCACGTGTTCCACCCCATTTTTTTTAAATTGATTTACTGACGCAGAGGTTTTGGCGCCAGTATTTATCTTTGTGCCTGTAAAGCATGCTTGTGTAGCGCTATATATTCGACGGCAGAAGTTAGTTGTGGCGGCACCTACCAACATTTTGCAAAACTTCCGCGTACTCTGCACTCGATTCTAAGCCACAGGCGGTTTTTTGGATTACAAAAACTGGAAAAAAAGTGCGGCTTAGATACGAGTAAATACGGTATATTTCAACAGACTAGATTTTATCACAAAGCTCAGAAGAGAGCTGTGCTGAATATGCTAATACACAGAGCCAGGATTATTTTGGACAAGGACCATCTCAGCTCCCGACTGAATCATCTGACAATGGATTTTTAGGAGTATTTCATCTGTGTTACTGCGTCAATGACTAGTAAGATAGGTAGATTCTTGAAAAGGCAAAGATTCAGACCAGTCTTCTGGCAACCCCGAAAAATTAAAGAAATACTGTGACCTGTTATAATAGTCTCAGCCTGACAATACCAGAAGTTTCTAATACTACTTGTGAGTGTGGCAGTGATTACACGGGGCAGTCAGTATGGACTATTGCCAAGCACTGTGTTGAATATCGAAATCGCCTTAAGTATAGGAATTCTGAAAATCAGTGGTGGCTGAGCACAGTCTGTTTAACAAATGCACAATAGTATTTGAACATATGAGAATTCTGGTCCATGCATTGAGCTATTGGTACTTTCTGATTTGGAAAGCACTGCAAATTAGACTGTGTAATAATAATTTTAAGACACACACACACACACACACACACACACACACACACACACACACACCAGCTCTGCACTTTGCAATGCATCGATGCATGCACTTGATAAAGAAAGAGAAAAGAGGCAGACTTCCCATAGTTTACTGCCTGATGTAAGTGGTGATGCTCCAAGTGACACTGGAAAGTGAGCACAAACATAATCTCGCAGTTGTAGAGCGTTCCATCACAGCATGTGCCATCTCTGAAACGTAATCTAGAAAATCAAAATCTGCCCTCTGGGCATAAAAATAAGAGCCTTGTCAGGTTAACAACAGTCGGACTTTGTCACGGACAACAATAATGGCAGTTAACATCAAAAGCTTGGGATTTTATCTGAGTTTGATGCAGCAAGTTAAGTGGGAACTTTTTATCTTGTGTACTTTAATATTACTCTTTTCAGTGCAGGTCAGTCATAATTTGTCCTTTTCCCATGTTACCATGGCACACTTTTCAACAGGCTGACATTCAGTTAGTCCAAAATTTTTACACAGATTTAACTCTAAGCTCCTTGATGTGCACTGGAGTCTAGAGGTACACCAATAACTAACATTCAAATTTACTCAATTTTAGATGTCACTTACATAAAGTATCTTACACTAAGACTTCTTAATGTTCAAACATCATTCAAAGTAAATGAAACAACCATATCTTCTCGTTTGTAAGTATAAATCTTACTGCTGTTTTGAAGGGCTGTAATAATATTTTCTTATTATTTGGACATCAGCTGTACATACTTATAATTTCTTAAGCAACCATGAATTATGAAGAAACAAATAAAATGAAATTTCACTGTGATTCATTTGCATTTACACTTTTAGCCCTGTCCAACTGAACTTATGTCTCCTCTTATACCGTTTCCAGCTCAGTGACTTAATCATCTGCAATTTAGCTTTTAATACAAGTGAGTGGGGTCATCAATTCCACTCATGTCATAATCTTAACTTCAAAACTGATTTATGCAACATTTATGTATTCAGCAGATGCTTAATCTAGATCTTATCATTCTGATCAAAACACAAGCTGTATGAACTTAATGTTAGTGTGAGAAACATCAATGTTACAAGCTGTTCCTTTTCATCACATAGTGTGTTCCTTTAATCAGCCACCAGTCCCTCTTTCTTTAGTGAGCTGAACAATGTATTACATAAATTAGAAAATGAGTATTTAAATCTACATCTACAGCCATACAATGCAAACCACTATTAAGTACATGGGAGAGAGTATTTCTCATAGTACCACTAATAGGTTTTTTTCCTGTTCTGTTAATGCATAAAGTGTGGGAAGAATGTTTCAATGCCTCTGTACCCACTGCAGTTAGTCTAGTCTTGTCTTTGCAGTCCCTACAGCAATGATACATTGGGAGCTGTAGTATACTTCTAAGATCCTCACGTAACTGTGTTTTTGGAACACTGTAAGTAGGATTTCACTGGACTGTCAGTGCGCATCTTGAAGCGTCTGCCAATTCACATTTTTCAGCATTTCTGTGGTGCTCTCCAAGGGTTCAACAAATCTGTGACCATTTGTGCTACAGGGTGCTACAGTTCTTTGTATATCCTGTGTTATAAGAGTTTGGCACTTGAGCAATATTTAGGATGGGTTTCATGGAAGTTTTGTAAACAGTCGTGTCTGTACGCTTATTATATTTTCTCAGTATTCTACCAGTGAACCAAAATCTACCACTTCCTTTACCTGTGACTGAGGTTGTGTGATCATTCATCCTCACATCCTCACAAATTGTTACTCCCAGATATTTGTAGGATTTGACTTCCTGATTGTGACTGATTGAAATGGTAGCAATAAGATGTGTAAAATAAAGGAAAAGCAACCCTGTCACCTATAGCTGACTGATGTGTGGCACCACACAACAGAAAACAATATTCACACTAACTTTTGAGCTCTGGCTTTGTCTGTAGCAAGCACATTCATGCACATAGCCACACAGGTACCCAAATACCCAAATTAACACACTGGTGCTGAGACTGACTACTGATTATTGAGAGCAGTTACCTGAGTAGATGGGGGTGGGGAAGGACTAGGGAAGGATTTATGGGGTGAGAAGGACTTAGTGGGATTGTATGAGGCAGATCTTTTGACTGATGACTCAGAAGCTGCACAAAAAGATGAAATGAGTTCAGGAGGTAAAGCAGTACATGATCTGGACAGAGGAATGGTGTGGACAGAAGAGAGGAGGGGAGAGGTAAGGTGAGGCATCGTGAAACAGGTTAGCAGAGGTTTATCCCAGGAGGATTACGAGAGTGCAGTATATATACAAACTTCCAGCATGCTGGAGTAGCTGTGGGTCAGCAACTTCTGGTAATCATTACAACGAAAAACCAGTCCAGAGTTGCAAAGTTTTTTATTCAATGGATGACTTGTTTCAGGGTGAGACACATTTTCAAATAATCCTACAGGGCAGAAAACCAAATTTATACTCATGTATAATACAGGTATTACAAATTTTTTTAAGCGTATGCCAAAAATACAGAACATATCATTTCAAGACTTATGTAACAACCACAAAGTCCCTACCCCCATTTCCACCCTCCCCCTTCAACTCATTTTCTAATAATCTCATAGTGATATTTTTCTCACCAGGTTCATCATCATGTACCGAGTTCAGTTTCCAGCTTTTTTGATCTATCTGACTACTGCCCACAACTCTTACTTTCCCCTGCCCCGTTACCCCTTCCATCTCCCTTCTCCATTTCATAAAAATACATTGCATGTTTTACAGAATGTAGTTCAGTTCTTGCAATTACCGTTGGTTTGTCAGGCACTCCTATCAATATTACGTGCCATAGCTGATACTCTGAGAAATACAACTTTTGATTTCAGGATGCACCACTATATGTGGTGCATACAGGATGCTATTGGTTGGATAATAAGATTTCTTTGTTTGTTGCACCTAATGCTGCATATGGGGTATGATTTGTGTGGCATGTTTTGAGGCTCGATTTACTGGTTGATAGTGTGTTCTTCACCTCTACATTACTTTAAAAATTTGTTTAGGTTTCTTTTTGTTAGCATATGTTATTCGTGTGATTACTCCTGAGTAACATATGCATATGTTATCCATGTGATTACTTCTGAGTAACATGGTTTTTCTGTTGAATATGATAGTTCTTATTTATTTGATTATAAAAAAGATGATGAATAGTCATTTACTGTCCAGTTTGAGTAATTTTCTTCTATTACATTACTGATAATAAACATACATTCTTGCCATGTTGACCACTTGATGCTCCCCCCCCCCCCATTTCACAGGCTTCCATCTACCCTCCTCCCCCTCTCCCTACACTCCCATGAGTGTGGTTACGCTATGTCTTCCTCAGGACAACAAATACATTTCTGGTGCTTCGTACAAGACAACTTTGTGATTTAATGTCTGTTTTTAACTGGCACATGTTAGAAAAAGTTGTTTTATCTTCACGTAATTTGTTAAGTTTGTTATAGTAAAGTTTTTATGCTTGTTGAGGGATGGAAGTGATGAAGATTTTTAATCTTCTGTGGTTTTCGTTCCTTTTAATACTAATGTTGTTGTTCACATTTAATGATTTTTAAATGCTAACATAGCATATACAAGCCTTATGTGGCACTGCTGTGTTTTGCTGTTGAGTAATTTTAAGTATTTGACTGATTTTGGCAAAGGTTTTCAGAAGCATTAATTTTATTGTGGATTTGTATGGTTATTGTGTTAACTGTTGTATTATTGATGGTTGAAGAACATTTTAATAAATAAAAAAAGGTTTCCTATATCCTGATAAGGTGCCTCCTTCATGAGGTTTTCTTACAGCAGCGGAAGGAGTAAACTGCCAGTTATCTGTATGCACTGTAACTGTTTGTTGCATGTTTTTGACATGGTTTTCACATCTTTGGTAATACCATCTTTGCCTATGTAAATGTAAGTCTTGAAATGATATGTTCTATATTTTTGGCATAGGCTTAAAAATTTGTTAATACCTGTATTAACAGATGAGTGTAAATTTGGTTTTCTGCCTTGTAGGATGATTTGAAAATAGGTCTCAGCCTGAAACTGGTCATCAGATGAATAAAAAAAGTAAAATTTGCTACTTTGGGCTGGTTTTTGTTGTACTGAGTGCAGGATATGATGGAGAGAGAGTGCTTACGTGAATAGTTAAGAGAAACTAGTGCTGAAAGAGAGTACCCAAATGGCTCATGTAGTGAAGTAGCTGTTGAAGCTATTTGTGTTACAGGGACAGCATGTTCGATAACTGGATGGTCAAGGTTTTGGTTTGCCACACTTTGGCAGTGGCTGCTCATTGGGTACACAGATGGCTATTTGTCATGCCCACATAAAATGCTGCACAGTAATTGCAATGTAGCTGATATATAACACAGCTGCAATCACATGTGGCTGTGTCTTTTATAGGGTAGGAAATGCCTGTGACTGGGCTCTGGTAGGAGGTGGCAGGTGGGTGTATGGGACAAGTCTTGCACTTCAACTGATGAGAAGAGAATAATCAATGGGCTGCACTATTGGTAACAGGATTGGAATAGCAATGGACAAGGGCAGCCTGCAGGTTAGGTGGGATGCAGAGCACTACTTTGGGTAGCGTACACATTTTCCTTGTCCATACTTCTTCCAATCCTGCACCCCTTCAGTTATTACATGTGGTTGACCGAGCTGAAAGACTTGTCCTATATACCTACCTATCACAGTCCTGTCACAGGAATCTCATACCTTATAAAAGACAGGGCCATATGTGAATGCAATCATAATATACACTGATCAGCCATAACAATATGACCACCAACCTATTATTGATATAAATCTGACCAGCAAATAACACAGGGCCGGCAAAACGCTGCACACTTTGCAGACGTGCGGAAGTGCTGCACATGTGCGCACGTGTGCGACAGTGAGCGACAGCGACATCTGTTATTAGAAATGTGTCCTAAATGAACGGCGGTGCCTCCACTTCCCTGTTTATGTGGTACAAGCAAGAGCACAACATACCCAGTCTCATTTACCCCTGGTGACTGTAACCTTAACAGAGAAGTATTGAGAAATGGCAGGTACTGTGAAAAAGCAAAGGACGGGAGATCTATGTTCTCAGTCATTTAAAAATGACTGGGAACTGCAATTCTTTTTTGTAGCCGTTGGCAAAAACTCAGTGTTTGCTGTGCTGCCGAATAATAGGCTGCCAGCGTAAGTTTTCAATTGAAAGACACTACAATACATATCACAAAGACGAGTGTAGTGTACTCAACAGTGAAGAATGGCTAGCAAAATTAAATGCACTTAAGAAAATGGATGAGACACATCAACTCGATTTTACTGTACGTTAAAGTAACTGATACTTCTTGAACTCTTAGTTTCTTGTGTTACATGTATGTCTATTTTACTGTACACTGTACAATGTACTGTTTTCAATTTTCCAGAATGACAACCACACTAAATCTTCACTGAGAGCAAGTTTTAAAATCGTATTAAGTATTGCACAATCTGGGAAATCCTTTTCCAAAGGGGAGTTTGTGAAAGGGTGTCTGATTGATGCTGCAGAACTTGTGTGTCCCACGAACGTTAGCAGGTTTTAAGAAATCAGTCTGTCCAAACAAACAGTGACAAGATGTATCAGTGCTATGGCCGGCGATGTGCACAGGCAGCTAATAAATAAGGCTAAAGACTTGGTTGCTTTCTCTGATGCGCTCAATGAAGCAACAGATCTTACAGATACAGCCCAGGTTGTGATATACATACGAGGTGTCGATAAAGCACTTTGTGTAACAGAAGACGTTTTGGACTTAGTACCTTTGAAAGGGACTACTACAGCTGTGGACTTACTCCATGCTGTTGAGCAAGCGATTGATGGTGTCGGTATGGACTGGAATCGTTTAGTCTCAGTGAGTACAGATGGAGCACCATCAATGCAAGGCCATCAGAAAGGACTCATAGCACGGATGCGCAAAAAGCTAGGGCGCACAGACGAGACGTTGTATGGAATTCACTGCATTCTGCATCGAGAGGCGCTTTGTGCAAAATCATTAACATTAGCAAACGTCATGCAAATTGTTGTGCGTACTGTAAACTATCTGAAGACACATGGGATTACGCATCGCCAGTTTCAGCGGTTCTTGGAAGAATTAGGAGCGGATTACGGCACGTACCTTACTAAACCGAAGTACGCCGGCTCAGTCGAGGTAAAATGCTGAAAATATTTTTTGATTTACATTTGCTCATAGTAACATTCTTACATGAGAATGGAAAAAGCGAACCTATGTTAGAAGACCCTTGTTGGATACCAGACCTTGCATTTCTCATGGACATTACGTCTCACATGAACTGCCTGAACGTCAGTCTGCAAGGTGAAAATAATTTAATATCTGACATGTTGGAAAAAGTAAAGGCCTTTGAAAGGAAGCTTGCACTATGGGAGAGCCAGCTATTGACAGAAAACACTGCACATTTCCCGACTCTTGGACTGGTCCGTGAAAGTGCTAGATTTCAAGAATACATGTCAATAATTGTAAAAATTAAGGAACATACTAACTGTTCAATATTGCCTCATTCTGCTCCATGTTACATTATTATCAGGAAAATTGGTCATTAAACCAATTGTTCCAATGTATACTTACATTTAGGGTTTTTTTAAATGTGTGAAGGGCTACACCCAGCTGAAGTCGATAAAACGTAACATTCATCTAATTGTCGGTTATTATGCAGATTTCAGATGGAACTGATGAAAGATATAGCAATAATGGTTTTTAAATAACAGGTGATCATCAAGAGGTCTGCGGTTATTATTCTGTTCAGAGGTAAGTGAGACAGAAATTATGTGGGTGTAACTGAGGGCAGCGAGAATTAGTTATAGGAAACCTTGCATTAGTTTAATGTTATTTGAAATCATGAATAAGGTTCGTTGGAAGTCGCTAAGTGCTCTCTTTCTTAAATACTAGATCAAAAACATTACGCGTATTTACGTGCCATCAGTCAAATTGTCTTAATAAAAACCCACGGTTGTTAACTGTATTACTTGTCTTACTGGGTTAAACTGTTAACATAAAAGTAGACGTCTCAATGAGTAGACTGTGACAGTATTTTAAATGTTTACTACGCAAAATACCTTCCCATAGTTGGCTTGCACGCTGTGGAAAGAGCACTAGAATGCGCCGGTACAGAGTATCCCAGCAAGTGGATAAAGTGACATCTGTGCGTAGAAACATGAATGCTGACAGCTGTGGCGTGCATGCTATGACCCGGAAGTTTCACATGTGCAGGAGCATTGCACATGTGCAGAATTTCTGGCCGGCCCTGTAATAACAGCATCACCTGGTGAGGAATTGCTGCTAGTCACACACACACATGGTGCACTTAGTATCTGTGAATGTGGTGCCCATGGGAAGAATGGGGAAGGTGCATGATCTGTCCGAATTTTACCGAAGGCAGGTTGTGATGGCCCAGAGGCTCGGCAAGAGCAAAGTGTGTCTGAACACACAGTGCACCAAACACTCCGAATGGTGGGCATCCACAGCCAGCGATCCATGTACATACCAATATTAATACCACGGTATTGGCAACTGTGACTGAAATGGACACATGACCATCAGCACTGGACATTGGCACTGTGGCAGTATGTTGCATGGGCTGATGAATGCTGATACTTTCTTTGTCATGCCAATGGAGGGTGCGAATCTGTCATCTTCCAGGGTAAACAGCTCCTTGACACTTGTACTGCGGAATGAAGACAAGCTGGTGACAGTTCCATTATGTTGTGTGGAACATGCACATTGGCATCTATGGGTCCAGTGGAGCTCATGCAAGGCACTATGACAGCCAAAGAGTATCATTCACTGGTTGCAGACCACTTACACCTCTTCAATATGATCATGTTTCTGATGGCAGTGGCATTTTTTACCAAGATAATACACCATGTCACAAGGCCAGGTGTGTAATGGATTGGTTCAAGGAACACAGTGGCAAGTTTGAATTATTGTGGTGGCCCACCAGCTCACCACATCTGAACCCGATCGAACACATCTGGGATGTGATGGAATGTGGCATCAGAGCTCATCGGCCCCCTCCGTATACGGTTGTAGTGCCAGCTTGCTCCAGTGACCTACCAAGGCGTCATTGCTCCCGTGTCATGACATGTCACCACTGCTGACCATGCCAGAGGTGGACATGCTGTCAGTTAGGTAGGTGGTCATAAAGTTCTGGCTGATCAGTATATATCAGCTATGCTGCAATTACTATGCAGCATTCTAGGTGGGCACAGCAAGTAACCAACTGCCTACTCACATGGTGGCCATTGCCAAACTGTAGCAAACTGCAAACTTGACCATCCAATTGCCGAACATGCTGCACATCACAACACTAATGGCTTCAACAGCTGCTTTATTATGTGACCATTAAGATATTCCCTTTCAGCACTAGTTCCTCTGAACTATGGAAATGGGAATTCTCTCTCCAGCATATCTTGTGCTCTCTCCATCCTCCTGGCCTAAACCTCTGCTGACTTGTATTCCACTATCTCACACTATCTTTGACCTTCTCTCTTCTGTCCTCACCTTTCTTTTCCTTCCCCTACCACACACTCTCAACCCCCCCCCCCCCCCTCCATGCATCTACCTTCTCTTTTCTCTTTTTGTCTTCCCCTTCGTTTCCACCCTCCTTTCCTTTCCTCCCCCTCTTCTCTCTCTGCCTGCTTTAGAGTCAACCCTCTGTGCCTTTCATGTTGTGCAGCTGCTGAGTCATCTGTCGAATGAGCTGCCCCACACTATCTTGCTACTTCTCCCCACCTCCATCTACACAGACAACTGCTCTCAACAAGAGATAATCAACATTCAGTCTCACGACACCCACGGGTGTGTGTGATTGGGTGTCCCTGTAGTTGTGTGTGTGTGTGAATGGGTGTACTTTTGCAAGATAAAGAACCAAGAGTTCCAAGCCTAGTGTAAATACTGTTTTCTGTTGTGTGTTTCAATGTGCAAACATCAGTCAGTTACACATGAGTGGTGGTCTTTCCTTTATTTTACATATTAGTGGTTTTATTTTTATTTATTTATTTATTTATTTGTTAAGTGGACAGTTTTACATTTATTAACATTTAAGCAAGGTACTAATCATTGCACCACTTTCAAATCATATGAGGATCAAATTGGATATTTGTGCACCTTTTTTCACATAGTACTTAACTGTTGACAACTACATCATATGCAAAAGGTCTTAGGTTCCTATTGTCTGCAAGGTCATTAATATATGACCTGAGCTGTAAGGGATCTAACACACTTCCCTGGGTACTACTCACTAATACTTCTACTCTTTCACGTGGTTATGAGCTCGACAATCACCATTAGATATAACTGTTATGGATTTTATGCAAATATTAAGCTGAAAGTAAAAGAAAAGTTATCTGTTGTACTTGAGTAAAACAACCCCTTCAATAATTTACATAGTTAAGAGATTTAAAAAAAGTTCACTCAAAAAATTATGTTGATTGAACAAGTGTATGGGGTGTTACATCAGAATAAATGGTGGCATAAAAATTACTGATCTTATCAGAGTAGTCTTATGGGCACTTATCACTTACATTATGCCAATATTATCCCCACAGACTATTTATCTGACTAAAAATTCATGTTCACATATTTTTCACGTATCACAGTTTTACATAACACTTACGTTCTTCTTGCATAAATCCAACATATGGTCATATAATACAGGTTAATTTCTTGGTATTAGTGCAGTAGCTTCACGCACGCAGGATTTTAGTATTGCTGTACATTTTTCTGTTCAAAAAGAAAGAAACTGAATTATTACAAAACTTAATGAAATGAAATAACTACTTTAAATACTTGGCACAATGACACTTCCACACTAGTTCAAAAATTTAATTGAAACAATTTCTAATTATAACATGCTTTAACATGGTGCGCATGAAGGCCAAACTGTCCAACATGATTTACCACTATTCTCCCTTTGAGTCTTAACAAAATAAGATGAACTCATTGTAGTGACTCCCAACAATTAGTGTTGTCAGGGAAGTTCTAATACACAGAATATTTCATAAGGCCAGTGATACAGCAGCTCTGAAACTGTATTGCTTTGCCTATTACTGTTAGGGGTATCTCTTATGTACTCCCTGGGTGAAAGGATAATGAACTTATTGTAGTATGATTCATGAACAATAGTAGTTCATGCATGTCAAGGCACAAATGGAAATTGCTTTGTTGGCGGTTCCAAGTGACAATTGTGGTATACATATGCCCATGTTTTCCACTTGAAGAAAGTGTGTATCCTGCAAATTATATCTCTCATTTTCTTATGCAGAATTTATCAATTACCACCTCCATCAGCGATGACAACTCACAACAAATGGAATAGAAATTCACTAAACAACTTGCTACGATTGTGTTTAATCATGCATTAGCTAAGGCATTCACAGCAGACAGCTCAGAATACTTCTAAATGCTCATTGGCTGTCAGAGATTGTGTGACTTAGATGGGCAGAACAAGCCTAAACTCGACCGCCTTCATTCCTGACTCCAACTATAACAGCAATATGGGAGAAGCTGATTCTCTGTCAGTACCTTTTTTTTTTCAGAATCTATGGTAAAAATGAAGCTATCCATGGTTTTTAAGTTCCTAGCTACAAACTAAATCTCATCTCTCTCTCTCTCTCTCTCTCTCTCTCTCTCTCTCTCTCTCTCTCTCCCTCCCCCTCCCCCTCCCCCTCCCCCTCCCCCTCCCTCCGTCTCCCCTTTCCCACCCCCACTTCCCACCCACAAGCTCATAGGAAAGTTTTTCCAGTTTACATTTCTGTTCATGTTATCCATCAGTTTTGTTTCTACATTTTAGTAGTTTTGTAATTAATTATCAAAAAATTAATATTTTGATGAATATTTGTGTTGATGTAAAGAGATTTATTGTAATGCTTTCAGGGTACTCACCACTACAATGAAACTTGCGCACATGAAGGACTGGACTGCTACTTACTTGATAGCAATGGCTATATCGTGATCTCAGAGACGCTGGAACATACTGGCCAATTTTTTGGGGAAGTGGAGGGTGCTGTGATGAAAGAAATGGTGGAGCAAGGCATTTTCAGAGAAATTCCAATCTATGATTATCAATCATTGTGCTTCACCATGGTCCCAGACAGTAGTGCTGCTGGTGGACTCTGGACAGTGAGTGTGAATCTTAGTACTAATTTCAAGAATAGACTATTTAGGATCCTAAATCAATGGTTTCTGAATTGTAGACCTAACTATGTAGAAGGATGGATAGATACTGATGACATAGGAGAATCACTTAACAGCAGACGGGCATACATTCCTTGGGATTCAATTGCACTGCAATTTAAAATGGGGTCAATATATAGATAATCTTATAAAGAAGCTCAGTTCAGTAAGTTTTGCTCTTAGAAGAACTGAGTGGTTATAATTAAACTGACTGTGTTCCGAGTGCTGCATTGTTGACTGTATACATCGCAGAATGCAGGAAACATCGTGAGTATGTTAATTAATCAGTGCAGACATGGAGTATGTTGGAAAAATTAATAGTTCCACTTTCTGCCTGCACGTGAAAATATGGTGCTGTAAGCAGTCAAAATGTGAAGTGTTTCCTGTTTTGTTGCATGGCTACACATGATGTTTTCTTTTGTGAAGGGACTGTTGGTGTAAAGGGTTAAGAAGGTTGAAGTTTTCTGTATGAAAAGCAATGGCTATTGAGAAGAAAGACAATGAACTGCTGATAAAGTTGTTTTATGAGAATGGCAGCAATAAAAGTGCTGCATTGTGGCATTATTGCCTGCAGAAACGGCTGCATAGAGCCTGCCTGCCAATAAATGGGCTAAAGAATATGATCAAGAAACCTGAAGAAACAGATGAGTTAGGTGGTGCATCCAGGAGAGGGAGGTGATCCATTCCCATGTCAGTTGTTGATGAAGTTGCTGTAGCTATAGCCAACCATGTCCCAAATTCTGCAGCCAGTGCTCAAGCTGTATCATGAGAATTATGTCTACCTTGTCACCAGTTGTAAGGATTTTTGATGCATTTTACACTGGTATCACTACAAGATTTAGAATGTGCACCAAATAAAGCCCCAATATAGGCTACAATACTGTGACTTTGTCCTTCATTTTTTTGACACACACACACACACACACACACACACACACACACACACACACACACACACACACACACATATATGGATGACGTGGCAGGGAATACTCTTTGCAAAGAATGAGGCACTTTTTACTTTGCACGGAACAGTGAATGTGCAGAACTGTCACATATGGGGTTCTACTCCACCGCATGTTGTGTAGGAACATCCACTCCACTCATCTACGATTACATGTATACTGTGCAAATCACATTCAAGTGCCTGGCAGAGGGTTCATCGAACCACCTTCACAATTCTCTATTATTCTAATCTCGTATAGTGTGCGGAAAGAATGAACACCTATATCTTTCTGTACGAGCTCTGATTTCCCTTATTTTATCGTGGTGATCATTCCTCCCTATGTAGGTCGGTGTCATCAAAATATTTTCGCATTTGGAGGAGAAAGTTGGTGACTGGAATTTCGTGAGAAGATTCCGTTGCAACAAAAAATGCCTTTCATTTAATGATTTCCAGCCCAAATCCTGTATTATTTCTGTGACACTCTCTCCCATATTTCGTGATAATACAAAACATGCTGCCTTTATTTGAACTTTTTCGATGTACTCCGTCAGTCCTATCTGGTAAGGATCCCATGCCTCGCAGCAGTATTCTAAAAAGGACAGACAAGCGTAGTGCAAATAGTCTCCTTGGTCATCTTATGTGACTGTGTGATGTGGTTTCACAAACTCCTTCATTCTCAGTCTGTTGTTCATCAAGCAAGGGGTACAGTGACATCTGCACATTACAAGGACCTTCTTGTGGAATACATGATTCCAGCTTTGCAAGAATCCAGCTGTCTCCACACTACTACTTTCATGGTAGATGGCGTAACACCGCATGTCGCCATGTCGCTTGCCTGGTGAAAGATTTGATCAGGGAAACCTATGGTAATGACTGCATCATCTCTAGGAAATTTCAAGACGGTGTGGCCTTTGGACTCTTTCTGATCTGAAGGCTAGCACATGATGACATATCGCTCTGATTACACTGGATATGTTCAGAGCAGCTGTCAACCGTGCCATGTTAGAGATGCAGCATTTTGATGAGTCATGAGAGCATATTGAACACGTGTTGTAACATATGACTATATACTAATAAACATGCCAGATCCACTGTTACCATGTGTTTCCTGCGACTACTTCATATTCTGACTGCTTACAGCACCGTATTGTCACCTCGTGACACAAAGTGGAATTAGTGTTTTTTTTCCTGCATACTCTGTGAGTGCACTGATTAATGAACATACAAATGCTGTTTCGGCATCCTGTGATATATACTGCTTGTACTGCAGCACTTGGAACACCATCAGTTTAATAATAACTGCCCAGTATCTGTCATTGTGCTGACAAAAAGACAAGAGTGATAGCTTCATTTCCTGTTGTCTTATTGACCTATATTCTGAAGCAATGTAGTTAAAGTGAATGAGCTCTATGCTCAACAGAAGAGACCAGAAGAAATGTCATAGAAAATAGATAACCCAAAGCAGAGGACTCTTCAGCCATTGCCAGTCCAATTTTTCTACTCTCTGCATTCTCCACAACTCTTATTTATTTTACACTTATGGAACATTGGAGCTGTAATGGAAAATCATGTCAGACATAGTCCAACAGTGGGTAAGAAGTGGCTAAAGATCAAAATTCTTGCACTATCTTCCCAGTTACTCAATGGTTTTTATTTCTGGCAATGATCATTTTCTGGTGAACTGTGATGTGCACAATTACAGGACACAAAAGAGAATTGTTATGTACATTTTCCTCCTCCTCCATGGTTCACAGTGAAATTACATGTATAAGTGTGAAGGTATTCATAAGTCACTATGAAACATAAATTAAGAAATTTGTAATACCTACCAACGCAAAAGATTAAATGGTCATCTAGAATCAAAGATTGAAATTTACTGTTAGCTATACTGCAAGTAGAAATGTCTGTTCAAATGGTTCAAATGGCTCTGAGCACTGTGGGACTCAACTGCTGTGGTCATAAGTCCCCTAGAACTTAGAACTACTTAAACCTAACTAACCTAAGGACATCACACACATCCATGCCCGAGGCAGGATTCGAACCTGCTACCGTAGCGGTCGTGCGGTTCCAGACTGTAGCGCCTTTAACCGCTCGGCCACTCCGGCCGGCTAAATGTCTGTTGTAAAGTTAGGGAACAAGCAGTGGTGTATTGAAAACAGGCCTCTGTTATTACAGATGAATGTAACTATTTTCTCACAATGTAACTGAGGTGTTGAATCAGTGTTAGGCACATAAAAAGGACTGAGCATGTTGCTATTTCTGAATAAATCCTCCTTCAGAGGTAATAGAATACTCATAAATACACACATCTAGCTGACTGCATTGCACCGACACTTCACTGCAGGCCAGGTTGTTTGACCTTGATACCCATTAACCCCCACATCACACCCACCTCCAGCCTCTCCACATTCTCCGTCTCCCATGGTTCTCTCCTCTCATTCCTGCCCACATCATTGTGTGCTGTTCCCAACTGTCTGGGGTTAGAATGAGTTCACTTGCGCCACATGCATATCCTGTGCATCTGCTATTTGTCTTCCCAGCCATCAGCCACCTTCCTCTACCCTCCCACCTACACTCCACCTGACTACCCTTCACCCAACTCGAGCTGCAGTCTCAGCACAATGTAGTCAGTTGAGACTCTGTAGCCGTGCAGGTGCATGTGTAGCTCAGAATTAGTATTCATCTAAAAGGTAGCAACATGTGCCTATTGATGACTCGGTGCCTCATTTGTATGGTGTGAACTCCTTCCATTATACCATAGTTGTAACTGTTTTCTTTGAGAAATACAAATGTAATCAATGAAATGTTGAATTACAAATAGAAGATAAACAGCAGCTATTTAGTATAAATGCAGAGGCAGAAGATTTTTTTCAAAGTAATGTCAGGGTGTGGGCTCAGTTTCACAAATACGCTAATAGTGCCATCTACTGGTATGACCAAAGCATTACTCCAAAAAGCTGAGTGATCTGTATGAAACAGTGAATCTCAGTCTCTGATGTAGCACCAGTTATACCACTTACAGGAAAAATTATCGTTTTATAAAATTCTCTTGCACCTCCAGCCACGTAAGTTGGCTTAGTAGAAGGAACAAGAATTGATTGAATGTTACGTCTCAGATAGTTCTGATGGAAGGCGCCTAGAGTTAATTATGTCCAAGGTTTGCCTCGGTCCTCACAGTAACATTCTCAACTAGAATAGACAAATGTAGTGCAGCAGTCATTTATAATTTATTTCTAAATCCAACGGTCTCTTATGAGATACTTCTGTGCCCAATAATAAAAAAATGGAAAGTCCAGGATGGAATAACAACATTATGTAAAGGATAAATTGTCACTCACCACATAGAGGAGCCATTGACTCACAGACAGGCACAATGAAGAAGACTGCTAAGCACTCAAGTTTTTGGACAAAAGTTCCGTCTTCCAAAATAGAAAATGCACATACATTCACACACTCGTAGGAACTCTGTGAAGGTGCTGGGGCCTTTGCCACTGTGAAACACCCATAATGTACTGAACAAGGGTTCATAGCTCCTATCATACACAAATTAGAGCCAATGTTCACTAGACAATTTTTTTTCTTGCTTTGGTCCATACTGTGTTCTCCCAAAGCAAGGAAAGCAAAGAGCCTGCAGTAGAAAAGATTTGTTTTGCATTATCAAAGATGAAGAAATGCTCGTTGACCGTAAGGCATGCATTTAGAGCACATTTTTCCTAGACTTTCGTGCTGGGAATGATCATTCTGAATATTGACTGTTCCTCCGGGGACACACTATATTTTGGCTATTGATAGACAGACTCGTTAAGCTGAGGTGATACCAGTCAGTGACATGTTGTCAGAAACAACAGCAAGGACCTTTTGAATGATGTGGATTTCCTATTTTGCCTGTCCAGCTCATGCTGCTACTGATGGAGGGAATCAATTTGAATCGACATTGTTCCCCTCAAACTGTCCAGGTTCTATGAGTTTCAGCACCAGCTATTATTCCACAACTAATGGAATCGTGGAGCACTGGCATAGGCTGTTAAAAGCCACACTTGTCTGTGGGGGGGAGACAGCTGACTGCTGCATTGCACTGATCCTACTGGAACTCTGCACAACTTTCAAACCAGACATTGGAGCACTGTCAGCTGAAATGGTGTATGGAGAGACTTTAAGCACACCGTAGGAGTCTCTTTCCACACAACAGCTGTCAGTTGAACCAGAGCTACCACTTTTACTGCAACATGTTGACAATCAAATCTCTAAGCTATGCCCTTTGTCAGCATCCAACCATGGAGACCAGACAGATTTTGCTCACAATAATTTTAATATGTGCTTGCATGTGAAGCTGAGGATAGGTGCTGTCTTATTCTGGATCTTTTTGAGTACTCAGGGTGATGAACATGTGGTTAATAATGTGCAATGTCAAACCAGTAACAGTATCACTAGAACAGGTTAAAATGGCATATTTGCTGGAACCAGATGCCCTATGTGATAAGAAACCTGAAAAGCCATGTCATTGACTTTGAACAAAACCAGTATTTGGTCTAGCCACTCAACCTGTGTCACCCTAGTCTCAGTAAACAAGTCCACAAGAATCACTAGAGATATCAGCAGTTTATACTAAATCAGGATGACAGGTACAGTGCAAATATCCACATATTTTGGGAGCTATGCTCTATGGCAGTGGTGGGGGGTAGGGGGTGGGGGCATAGGAGGTGAGCTGTGTGGATTGCGTCAACTTGTGGCAATGATTAAAAGTGTATATGTTGTTCTTTAGTCTACTGTCCTAGCTTTGCCTGTTGTGTTTTCTCTTAGGTTTTTGGCAGTTTCTGTTTTACTTACTGTTGTCAAATTGTGTTTTTGAAAACTGAAAATAAAAACAATTTATTTGCTTATGGGAGTATCGGTGAATTATTAGCGTGTGTATTATGGAAGAATCCTATAGATTTTTATTTTTGTGGTAAATGTAGTTTTTTTAATAAAACTATAATCTTTTGAGGAAAATTGTAATATTTAAGTGATGTGAACAGTGCACTGCCCCACACGTATGTATTATTGATAGACATTATTAGTTTACTCAATTACTAGATTGAAGTTTCAAAGGAAGGAAAAGTCACTGAAAAATATTCAAAATTGAGAAATATGTATGCAAAACTAAAAGGCTGTCTAAAGATTGAGGATAGAAGTTAAAAATTTGTAATTAATTTTGTGTATAGAGTTCTACAATACAGCATAACATTGGCTGTTATATAACAATACATGCAGTGGCATAAGCTTTTAGTCATGCCTTTCTGAGTCTGATAATACAAATTGCCTGTTTGCTGAAGCGGGCATCCAGGTCATACGTATAGTGTTCTACAGAGTGCGACTGAACCATTTTCATTGTACACCATATCTTGTCAGGTGACCACTGGACCATTGAGCATTTGTTGCTGAAAAATTTATAAAAAAGTGGCAGGTCACCAATAACAACACTGTGTGCATTTCTCATACACTTTTTGCTTGGTTAATGGGGAGTGCTCCTGATAAGAAAATGATTCTCCCTTGGATATGAAAGTTAAACAAGTTCTGTATTGAAACATGAATCTTTTGCACACAAACACTCTGCTACACTACATTTGTCTGACAGAAGTGTGAAGAGAATTCTGCACAGAGATCTGTGAATACATCACTTCAAATTAGTACTTTTTGCTACCATAAAATCATGTTTGATGATTTATTCATGAGCCGCTGCAAATACTCAATTTTTTCCATTTTCTTTTCTTTCCTTTTTTCCTGCCCTTTTGCCCTTCATCCTTTTAATTTTTTTATTGGCACTGTTATTAAGGTAATGTAAATGTGTGTTCAAATTTTATATGTCAGAGAAATAAATTTATCTTTTCTTTTGAAATGCCCCTTGTGCTTAATTTTCCTTACAATTGATGGACAAAGAAAAAATATGAATGTTTCTGTACCTTTAAATATGACAAAACCATTAATTTCTGTATATTTACTCATTGACTAGAAAACAAATCCTTTCTGACTATAAAAATGTGTTATTCTGAGCACTTCATTCTGTGTTGCAGCCTATTGCATATGTGCAGTGGCTTATCAGTGAGCTACTGTTGGCTTTGCTCCGAATAAATGTACAGCAGCTCTGGTCTCTAAACTGGGCAACAGCCACACCTCTTGGTAAGCTGTTCAGAATTTCAGACAATAATTAAAAAGCTAATTGCTGTTAAGTCTTTTCCTTGTTGGCTGCAATCAATAAATTGTGTTGTGTTGTCTTTAAGAATTTTTGAACATAAATGAAACGGCACAGATTTTAATGTTTAGCTTTGCTGAACTTCTTTTCTGTGTACTGAAGTGTAATAAGTCTGGTGTAAGAAATAATGACAAAATCATTATTATTGTTACTTAACAAACCGAGCTAGCAATTAATAATGTCATACTACCTTAAGAGTTTAAATTTGGTTACAGCATGATTAATTTCATGTCAGTGGGCATGAAAGAGAGGCAGTAATTCAGAAAGAAGTGAGACAGCATTGCAGTCTATCCCCATGTTATTCAGTCTGTATGCTGAGAAAGCAATAACCCATGTTATTCAGTCTGTATGCTGAGAAAGCAATAAATGAAACTAAGTCAAAACATGAAATTCAGGGGGAAGGAATAAAAACTTCAACATTTGACAATGACATTATAATCTCATCAGAAATTACAAAGGACTTGGAAGAACAGTTCAGTCATTCATTCATTAATGAATAAACTTACACTTACAGCATGTGACTGCACTCCACTTGTAATGATATTGGATTGTACACTGTTGACTGATGACCTCAGATGTTAAGTCCCATAGTGTTTAGAGCCATTTGAACCATTTTGTACTCTGTTAATACCTACACTTGCAGTTTGTCAGTCTAAACATGATGGTGCTTGCATCCTGGCCAAGTCTTCAGTTTACTTTGATGTGTATTACGTAACTGAGTGGATGTGTCTCGAAAAGAACTTATATAATGGACATAAATAAATGTGAAACAAAAGTAATGGATAGTGGACAAAGTAAATCAAGTGATGCCGAGGAATTAGATTAAGAGATTGGATGCTGCAAGTTGCAGATATTTTTTATTTTAATGGGCAGTTAAATACTGAAAAACCACAAAGTAGAAGGTATTTCAATTACATTCTGGCAATTGCAAGATAAGCCTTTCTGAAGAAGAGAAATCCGTGAATGTCAAAAATGTGAGATGTCATAAAGCTCTAATTATCACTCTGAAAAAATCTAGCGGTGACCATGAAATTAGATCATCCTACTGTTGATATTCACCCTCCGGTGTGACATATTTTCTATTGTTGCACGATGTGGTGCTGACTTTGGTTGTGGATGCCTTCTTTTCTGCTGTTCACAAAAAGTGCACCTCAAAAATCACCTCAACGTCATTTAGGAAATGCTTTCTTCATCTGTGAAAAGAAGAAGAAATTTATGGCAGCTATGTTAAGAAATTGTGAGAATGAGAGGTAAGGTAAAATTTTTTAACCCACCTGGTTAGCCGTACATGTTAAAGCGCCACTTCCGAGACAGGGAGATGTGCCAGCCCCGGATCGAATCAGCCCAGTGGGTTAGTGACAAGGGTCAATGTGCCTGCTCACCTGGATATGGTTTTTAGGTGCTTTTTCACATCCTACGAGGTGAATAATTGTCTGGCATCAAAAGTCTTGCCTCAGTTATGCAATTCACAAACATTTAGAAAACTTTCAGATGAATAATGCTACTCGCAGACAGTTGGAACACACACGTTCTGTCCCGGGGCTAACGTAGTGGTGATAGGAATGGCCTCTGACCATCCCTTAAATTAACTGTGCCAAATCTAATAGTCATGCCAACCATGCACTGATGTGGGACAAGGAAGGAAGGAAAAACAAAATTTGATACCCCAAAGAAGCAGCATATGTGTGTCATGTGCTCAAAAAGCTGGGACATAGTTGTGAAGCAAAAACACCTTCCTCGGAGAGCTTCCCTTGGTGCTTTGATGTGACAGCTTTTTGTAACCTCATCATGAGGTTTTGGGAGTATGCTCCTTTGAAAATTTGCTCCTTATGAGCATAATCTTTTAACATCACACCATGTCAGTCACAAAAAGCAATCACCACCATGTCTGATGATGGTTGGATCTTACCACTGCTTGTTTTGCTCATTTGTCTCGGGGCCTTGTGATACACCGAGAACTTCTCTATGTGATTAGGCATATAATCAAAACATCTGGATTGGCCTGACACAGATGCAATGAATGTGCAGCTACCTTGTTCATCAGGCTTTTTGAAAGGTGTTGTGTACATAGTTCCGCGTAGTCAGCGCGTACACAACTTTCCCAATAGAGCGCGCCCCGCTAAGCACAACAGCGCAGGCGCAGCGCTCGTCTGTCTCCGCACTACGAGATGGCGCTGCCATAAAGATGGACAAAATTCTGCTTCTGCCGATCCGCATATTAATATGTAATGCAGCCAATGAGATTGCTGCTAACGTAGAACCTTTTCTCCTCGCGGATCCACACTTGTGCAGTGATACCTGAACGCGTGAGGTATTATAACGGGTGTACAGACCACCGATTAGTCAGTCTGCATTAGTCTGTACCAGTCTGCATTAGTCTGTACCAGTCTGCATTAGTCTGTACCAGTCTGCATTAGTCTGTACCAGTCTGCATTAGTCTGTACCAGTCTGCATTAGTCTGCATCACACTATAGTCAAGTTTCAGTCTGTGCCTAATAAGATTATCATATTCCTGTACATAGCCATGAAGAGAAATGCATAGAAACTTTGTCAAGTATCAGAGATATGTGAGAATAAGATTAACGTACCAAGACCAAAGGAACTTCAGATTGTCAATTGAAAATAGCATCCAGAACCAAGTTAAGTTATTTTTATGCTTGTTATTACTTTAATAAATGTCTTTGAAAATTAATCAAGTTCTGTTTAAAGTTAGTCACCGTCAATCTGCTACTCTAAGCGTGCAAGTGGCATTTCTATCGTCTGACCTAATGGCAGAAGATAAACACGCCACGATAACACCACGAGACATATTGCTGACACTCGCCTACTTCGTTAGAGCGACAAGTCAAATAATCTGATGGTGTGTGTACCGAAGGTCTTACAGTACACACACCACAAAAGGGATGTTGTTATGTATGAGTGACCGGTATCCTCTTTCTACAACACAAATGCGCAAGTGGAACTCAGAAGGTTCAAAATTCATACAAGACGCCAAAAAACTGACCTACAGCTGATTTTCACTTTATCCCCATCACCTTGACAGAGATGCAACAGGTTTTGAAAACCAGGGCCTCCACTTCTCTTTTGATTCCTAATTCTTCACAGAGAGATCGTCGCCCCCCTTCCCCCCACCATGCCCATTTGTCCCAGGGGCTGATAACCATTCAGTTTACTCCCTTTAATCTACAAACCAACCAACCAACCCTTGTCCTTCATCAAGACTGGGTTGACCCCTCTGGAAGTGTCTGCATTACCTAACCACTGCTTCAGATGATGGTGCGTTGTTGCTGTATACTGTCACCAACTCAGCATGGATTTTTCCCCTCAAATGCAGAAAATGGATTCGATGGATAGATCAGATAGGTAATGAAAAGATAATGAATGAAACTGAGGAGAAAAGATCTTTACTGCACAACTTGACTAATAGAAGGGATAAGTTGATAGGACAGATTTTGAAGCAAGAAGGAATACTTAATTTGATAATGGAGTGAAGTGTGAAGTAAAAACTGTAGGGGGAATCCATGACTTGAATGCACAAAACAGTTTCAGACGGATGTAGTAGGGACTATTTATGCAGATAAAAAAGGCTTTCACGAGACAACTGGTGTGGAGAGTTGCATCATACATCATCAGATTGGTCGCTACAGGAACAAAAACATAAAAGTGAGGGTTTCTATTTGTGTGTTCTTGATTATAATACTCTGTGGTAAGTAGACTTTTTGTTCCCAGTATAATACTTTGCGAGGTAGTATCATCTGAAAATATTCTCTGTAGAGACTATTTCTCTAACACTGTCACTCTGAAATGACATTTTAAATTTATAAAGGGAAATAAGACTTCCAGTCATACAAATTAACATACCAAGTGTCTTTCCTGAGAATCTTTGGACACATTTTCTGTGGTGTTTCAGAAGAAATTTGAATTTTTATTTCTGCAGTGTGTTAATAGGATCAACCCAGACGAATACCTCTCATCACACTTCCAAGTGACGCTCAATGGCATTGGAAAAAGTCAATCAGATTTGCATTAGAAACAAAATACTTTAAGGCAAAATTTTATCTATTTATTCCATATAGCTAGTGTAGATTCTTGTACCACAAGGAAGCAAGGAAGAGGATGTTGTTATGGGTGACTGGTATCCTCTTTCTACAACACAATTGCACACGTGAATTAATACAGTTATTATTTATATGAACTTTTATTTATCTTGAATAAAGTCCATGTGCTCTGGTACAAGCTCATTAGCAATAGTCCTCCTGCAGGCAATATCAGTAATCTTGCTATTAGAAGCTTTAGTCACACTGCTAGTCCTGCTATAATCACTAATGTGGTTGCTATATGCTGTTGTAGCTTGTGACATGAACTGGGCCAGCTCTGCAAGTGAATGGCAGATGCCAAACTGGATGAGTGAGTCGGTGAGGCTTTCCGGTCAATGGCGGAGGCCTAAATACATACTGTCGAGAGGGCATTGGTGGCATGTTGCTTGCAGGTGTGTTTCTGCCCTCTTATGTGATAGGTGCACTTGATTCAGCACCTACTAATTGATCTTCACTTCATCTCTGCTGACCAGTGTGCTGGTGACAGCTTATACCAGCACATTCCTACCCCCCCTCCACTGCAATGCTATGTTGTTGTCTTCTAGGGAGGGGGGAGGCAGGATGCTGGATGTAGAGATGGGCTGGGAGCTGTGAGGTTACTGTGGAGGATGGCGTACTGTCGACATACCCTGCCATCTGGCTTGTGAAGCAATAGGAACATCCTCCGGAAAACTTTTTCCCAGAACCCACAGTTGCCATAAACCCTGAAAAGAACAAGATCACACAGCACAAAGTGATACTTGAGCGCCATTGGCAGCACCAGATGCTGCAGTGGGTGTAGCAAGTGTAGCAGCATCCAATAGTGGTGGCCATGCAGAATTTCCACCAGTGATGGTCCGTCTCATTGGTGGGAGTGATAGGAGGTGAGAAAAAGTTGCAGTGCCTGTTTACATGTGTGGGTGGTGTGTAGCTTGGCCATCTGTTGTTTAAAAGTGTGTATGAAGTGTTTTGCCTCTCTGTTGGACAGGGAGTGAAATAAGCCTTGTTAGATGACAAATGCTATTTCTGTCACAAAACTGTTCAAAGTCATATGAAGTGAACTGTAGTCCATCTTCCAACACAAGTACCTCTGGAGAACCTTCTATGCAAAATATGGAGGACAACTCTTGAATGGTTCTAAGTGATGTAGTAGAAGCCATAGGCACTGCAAATGGGAACTTGCTAAAAGAGTATACCACTATGAGCCAAAGAGTATTCCAGAATGGTCCTGCAAAGTCAATGTGCACTCATTGCCATGGTGACTGAGTCTTAGGCCAAGCTGCAAATGTTTGTTGTGGAGTGGATTGGTTTTCCACACATGTGTGACACTGTGCCGTCGTCTGTTCAATGTGGGCATCCATGCCCTGCCAAATATGGTACCAGTATGCTAACTGTTTAGTGCAAACAATTTCCCAATGTCCTTGGTGGAGCAATTACAACATACCCTTTGCAACACTTTGGGAATAAGCACATGTGGTTGTCCACTGTCATTTTGAACTAGAATCACACCCTGTTGAACTGAAAAGTTATGCCAATGTACAAAATATCAGCACACAACTGAATTCTGGACACTGTTCAATGAGCAAGGCCAAGATGTGCAAATGTAATGCAACAAAATCTTCTGATCAGGGCCCGCGTCCATGGCCTGTGCAATTTTTCTGTAATGCAAGGGAAAAGATTCCAGCAATTCAGAGTCCAGCATATCGATTTGGCTTTGCCAACTAGTGTGTTGGTGACAGCTTATGCCAGCACAGATAGTGAAATGTGCAGATTAATGATACGTAATAATAAACACAGCAAAAGACATACTATGACTAGTGCTTTACCACATTGCATGGCAGTAGCGGACAAACAGTTCAGCATGGCCTAACACGAGTTGGAGCAAGGAAAATGTTCTATGAAAACAGAAAATTATACTGTAGTGGGCTGTATTAGTACTGTTGCTTTCAGATAGTCTTTAATGCAATTGATAATGAAAATCGGTAAACATCTGTGCTTTGGACTATCTCAGTCTCATATGCCAGATTGCACAACACAGTGTGTCTGTTTTCATCATACAGCTGTGCTACTTAGTTGCTGTTGGAGTAAAGACCTGCCTTTTCTTTTGCTGTCCCTATTAATACATTTTGTTAAATAAAGCACATGATCTAGTTGGGACTGTTGTAAGAAAATAGGAACATAATATATCACTATAAAAATATTTTTATTATTATGAGTAACAAACTAGCATTTTCTGTTTGCACCGGGTGTTGAATGAAATGTGTGAGAAGCAATATTCGTTGAGAATGACCCCACCTTCATCCTGCAAAAGTGGAGTTACAAATATCTGGCCAAACACCAGACAAAATGCACACGATGATTCTTAGGAGAGGCATCAGGCATAAAATAGATTCTAAACCTACCATTCATTCTACCTTTATAAAAATAATGTAAATCACTATAAATCTAATACATCCAGTAACACCAACCACTAGTTAATTCTTTGAATTTAAATTTTGCTCAGTTTAACTAATTCTGGGATGTTTGTTCTTCTATGTCTGAGGGATATTTGCTTACAGAAACTTGAAGTACATATCAGTGTTTTGTTTTATATATCTTTAACGTATTCATTAGCCAGTATTGCTTTTTTTATTAGCCTGCATCCATATTTGGTACAATAAAATGATATTTATAGCTGTAAAAATGTCTATACATTGTAATTAGAGGCCTCATGTTTCTGTATATGTGTGTTATATTCTACAGAGTACTACGATGATGACTATCTGGAGGAGGAAGTCACTGAACAGCCAGAACAGAGTGAGATTGCTATCAGTGTAAATAGTGTGACAGTTTAGTGCAGAAGTTTTATCCCATAATTGCAATAACAATGATTGCAGTTTAGTACCCAAGAGTTTTCAGTCCAGGTCATTAAACCAACATCGTGACATTTGGCTCCACCTGAAATGTGTTATTTTCTTTCCCAAATTTGTGGTTTGGAAAACTATCTTGCAGAGAATGTTTGCTTGATTTTGGATCTGAGTAGCTGTGTAGTTATCAGACCCCGTGTGCCTTCCAGTGGTGCTTAGCAATCAAAAAGAAACCTCACTATAATATCCTGGATATCTAACATTAAGAATTTTTTTATACTGTGAGTGGTTACTGATGATTTTCCATATTCGGTATTCCTTCAACAAGTATTTAAAAATAGTACTAAATGTCTCATTTCCGACATGACGATAAATGTTACTGAGTGACTGTAAAATCCAAGTGCTGCTGGACACATCACCCAGAACTGATACCCATTTTTGATGCCCATTTTAATGGTCTAACTTTATTTTAAATCAGTTTTGATATAAGAGAAACTTAAATTGTTTATAATCACAATGTAGTCTGTGTCCTTCTCTTTATATATTTCCAACTTTATTTTTAGGATGTGTAGCTAAAATCACCTAAGCTAAATACAGCTTATTGTATGTTTCATGTAATGCTTACAGTTCACAAAATGTTGTTAAAAGTGTAATTTTCTTTGTCCAAACTATACTGCATCCTTAAATTAGCCTGTCAGCAACCTGTAAAGATATGAGACTGATACTGGCAAAATGAAATGTTGACTCAGACTTTGGAAAATACTAACAAGGGAAATAAGAATCAGCCTGTAAAACACAAAGATTCACATTCAGTTATGGGTTTTAATTCATTTGGGAGGTTTAAACAAATCCACACATGACAATATCTCTACCAGAAATCACTTGCACGCTTCATTACTCATATTATGGAAATGTGACATGAATTCACAACTTTACTTACTGTAAAGTCACACCAAGGTTTTATTTTCTGTTGCTGCCAAGTTCCCAAGTACTCTGTTATTAGTGCAAAGGTCAGCATTGCCTGTCACAGTAATAGTATAGTGGGTATCTTATAAAATTTAAACGTATTAATAAATTTGATTTAAAAAAGAATCAAACTTCAATATGTGGCTCTCACATCTGTCACAAGATCACATTCTGTGTGGGACACACACAGCAGGATCCAACAGCAGACCCAAGAGCCATATACTGAACACATCCAATAGGGAAGCCTAAAGAGTCACAAGAACCAAACTTACCTGTCTGCTAGTTTTTTTGTTTTGGTTATTTTCATGACAATCTACTATAAATTTCAGGATGAAAGATAAGATCTTAGCTTCATAATATCAGTTACCAATATTTGTAATACAAAAGCACCCATGACATTTTTCAATCTACATTTCTGACCAGCCGTCAAGAACTGGCAGTAAAGTGTTGAATTAAAGCGCAATTGCTCACAAGAAATTTGAAGCCCTGTTATACAACTAATAAGGCCAGTGTTCATTATTCATGACAACATTAATGTGGCATATTTTGTCATTTAACAAAAACAATGACATAAATTTATGTACCTTTACCTGTGGCCCTCTGGATCTCCGTGTACAGAATCCTTAGTGATTCCCATAGAGGGGATTTTCATTCTCAAAAAACATCATAGTACAAGAGCATAATATATGTTACATAATTCCACAACAGGTCATTCTCAGTGACATGCATGTAATTGTATCCATGTGTCAGACAGCACTCCTTGAAATGGGAATGTGCTCTTCTGTCACTTGACACTACATTGGAGTCCTTTTAGAGGCAGGGAAGACCCCTGATGATGTGATCTGAAGTGCATAGTACCATTTAATAAAAACATATGGTTGCTGTAATGTAGAAGCAATTCTTGTACTTAACAATTATTGTAATTGCTTGTTGGTCTGCTTTACAGAAGTAGCCTGCAATATCTGCTTCTGCCTTTTAATATACATCTTGACTTGTTTCACATTCCTCAAGGCTCGTGATGAAATTTAAGGAACTGAAGTATAAATAAATGAATAGATAATGATAAAAAAAAAGCAGGAGTGAGAAGCTGGCCTACCCTTTATCTAGGTTTTCAGAAAATGAGAGAACTACGTAGTCAAATACCTGCCCGTACCCCTTCCTGTCCAGTAGAATACTTGTGGCCACAAAAGAATGAATAATAATCTGCATAAAGTTATATGTTTTCCTTATTTTTATCTGAGTCAACCAGAAAAAATAAATGTTTTATTTTTAAAAGCTAGTGCCATTTGGCAAAGAAAATAATGTGAAACCAAATATTTTGTCTTGAAGATTTGTAATGAATTGTTTTGGAAGTTATATATCACTGATAGGTGTGTTTTAAATTTGATTTTTGAAAACCAGTTAATGTAGTAATATTTATTATATGGTACTTTTAAAAAATTTGTTTTGCCTTCTTCGTGGTAATGAGCAGATATTTTCTTTTAGTCACTGTTAATTATTATAAAATAATTTCCACGTCTGTGTTGGGGAAAAAAAACTATTATTCGTCAGTTAGTTATCTGAATAGAGAAGACACCAAAGAACTAAAAGTGCATAGTACACTAAATGTATGGCAGTGATGAGGGGTGATTCAGGAGATCTTAGTCAAGTCAGTCTCTTATCATTGTGATCAAATGTGTTGTCTTAAGGTGATTACTGGACTGTGGTTTCTTCTTTGTGATTGTATCACGTGACATTGTTTGTTACTAAAAATTCACTTAACATTTACACACAGTTCTTCCTTGTTACACAGTTAACATAAATAATTATATTATTTGTGAACAGATGACAGCCTCCCCCCCCCCCCCCCTTTTTCCTCCAGAAATGTAAACTAGAAGTGCATTATTTTTTATGTGTAATGCACTGCTGAATATTATGTATATTAAAATGAAGTGTCTGATACGCGTGGTGACTATTCAATGCTCCTTATGACATTTATGTTGTAGGTAGCTGTCTTTCTTATTACTAATTCAGTTTTGATAAAAATAACTTTTTATTGTGAAATATGGAAGAAAAGCAAGAAGAATTTAATTGATTATTTCTTTTTACACTAAACTTCTATGTAAAAATTGACTAAATTTATTATATGCTCCGAAGTCCTCAGCTTGTGGTCTAGTGGTTGGTTAGCGTTGCTGCATCTAGAGTGCAGGGCCCAAGGCTCGATTCCCCGAAGGGTTGGAGATTTGCTTCATTTGGAGACTGGGTGTTTGTGTCCTTGTAATTTCATTTCATTTCATCTCATCTGTATGAACATGCATGTAATTTAAGTGGCATAAAATAAAAAGAAGACTTCCACTAGGTGGCCAAACAACCCCATATGGTCCCCCGGCCGAAAATTTAGTTTCATTTGTTCTACAGTTATTTGTCATAAATGTGCATACCTGTTGTAGCTCTGTTTGCACTCAGCTTGTTATATATAACAGGCTGAGTGCAAACAAACATATAAAAACAAAGATGATGTGACTTACCAAACGAAAGCGCTGGCAGGTCGATAGACACACAAACATACACACACAATTCAAGCTTTCGCAACCAACGGTTGCTTCATCAGGAAAGAGGGAAGGAGACGGAAAGATGAAAGGATGTGGGTTTTAAGGGAGAGGGTAAGGAGTCATTCCAATCCCGGGAGTGGAAAGACTTACCTTAGGGGGAAAAAGGACGGGTATACACACGCGCGCGCACCCCCCCCCCCCCCCCCCCACACGCGCACACGCACACACACACACACACACACACACATATTCATATATATCCATATATATATATCCATATATACATATTCATATATATCCATACATCCACATATTCATTTTTGTGTGTATGTTTGTGTTCGTTTGTGTGTCTGTCGACCTGCCACCACTTTCATTTGGTAAGTCACATCATCTTTGTTTATATATATATATATATATATATATACCTAAAAACAAAGACGATGTGACTTACCAAATGAAAGTGCTGGCAGGTCGACAGACACACAAACGAACACAAACATACACACAAAATTCAAGCTTTCGCAACAAACTGTTGCCTCATCAGGAAAGAGGGAAGGAGAGGGAAAGACGAAAGGATGTGGGTTTTAAGGGAGAGGGTAAGGAGTCATTCCAGTCCCGGGAGCGGAAAGACTTACCATATGGGGAAAAAAGGACGGGTATACACTCGCGCGCGCGCGCACACACACACACATATCCATCCACACATATACAGACACAAGCAGACATATTTAAAGACAAAGAGTTTGGGCAGAGATGTCAGTCGAGGCAGAAGTGCAGAGGCAAAGATGTTGTTGAATGACAGGTGAGGTGTGAGTGGCGGCAACTTGAAATTAGCGGAGATTGAGGCCTGGTGGATAACGGGAAGAGAGGATATGTTGAAGAGCAAGTTCCCATCTCCGGAGTTCGGATAGGTTGGTGTTAGTAGGAAGTATCCAGATAACCCAGACGGTGTAACAATGCGCCTAGATGTGCTGGTCGTGCACCAAGGCATGTTTAGCCACAGGGTGATCCTCATTACCAACAAACACTGTCTGCCTGTGTCCATTCATGCGAATGGACAGTTTGTTGCTGGTCATTCCCACATAGAACGATTCACAGTGTAGGCAGGTCAGTTGGTAAATCACGTGGGTGCTTTCACACGTGGCTCTGCCTTTGATCGTGTACACCTTCCGGGTTACAGGACTGGTAGGTGGTGGTGGGAGGGTGCATGGGACAGGTTTTACACCGGGGGTGGTTACAAGGTTAGGAGCCAGAGGGTAGGGAAGGTGGTTTGGGGATTTCATAGGGATGTACTAAGAGGTTACGAAGGTTAGGTGGACGGCGGAAAGGCACTCTTAGTGGAGTGGGGAGGATTTCATGAAGGATGGATCTCATTTCAGGGCAGGATTTGAGGAAGTCGTATCCCTGTCTTTAAATATGTCTGCTTGTGTCTGTATATGTGTGGATGGATATGTGTGTGTGTGCGAGTGTGTATACCCGTCCCTTTTTCCCCCTAAGGTAAGTCTTTCCACTCCCGGGACTGGAATGACTCCTTTCCCTCTCCCTTAAAACCCACATCCTTTCGTCTTTCCCTCTCCTTCCCTCTTTCCTGATGAGGCAACCGTTTGTTGCGAAAGCTTGAATTTTGTGTGTATGTTTGTGTTAGTTTGTGTGTCTGTCAACCTGCCAGCACTTTCATTTGGTAAGTCACATCATCTTTGTTTATATATATATATATATATATATATGAATATAATAGAGGGAAACGTTCCACGTGGGAAAAATATATTTAAAAAGAAAGATGATGAGACTTACCAAACAAAAGCGCTGGCAGGTCGATAGACACACAGACAAACACGAACATACACACAAAATCTAGCTTTCGCAACCAATGGTTGCCTCGTCAGGAAAGAGGGAAGGAGAGGGAAAGACAAAAGGATTTGGGTTTTAAGGGATCCTTTTGTCTTTTGTCTTTCCCTCTCCTTCCCTCTTTCCTGACGAGGCAACCATTGGTTGCGAAAGCTAGATTTTGTGTGTATGTTCGTGTTTGTCTGTGTGTCTATCGACCTGCCAGCGCTTTTGTTTGGTAAGTCTCATCATCTTTCTTTTTAAAAATATATATATATATATATATATATATATATAATTTTTTTTCCCCAAAGAAGTCTTAGACATTTGCTTTCATGAAAAATTGTGTGTGTTTCCATGTGTAACTGAAAAGTCAAAAACTAAATTTTACTTTGTATATATCTTGTGAAGCTTACATCTTTTTGTATCTTACTTATATGTCCAATTGCTTAACGTGCCTTAGTTTTTTTATAATGTTTGTAGCTCCTTTTTATATATCATTTACTTGCAAAATCTGTAATAACCCATGTGGTCTTGCATGGTAATATGTATGGGATCTTGAAACTAGTGTTTTGAAATTCCCGTGTGCCCCCCCCCCCTCTCTCCCTCTCTCTCTCTCTCTCTCTCTCTCTCTCTCTCTCTCTCTCTCTCTCACACACACACACACACACACACACACACACACACACACACACAGAGAGAGAGAGAGAGAGAGAGAGAGAGAGAGAGAGAGAGATATATATATATATAGCTCTTCTTTGCATGTCTGCTCTTCTTTGAATGTCTGTTCTGCTGTGCTGTAGTTCTGCTTATCAGTCTCTTATTTTATTTTATTCCTAACTTTATTTTTCTGTGTATGACTTTTCACTATCTGGAGGCTGACAGAACTTGTTTATTGTTCTTTCTGTGGCTGGTTTTCTGATATGAGGCTGAACTGAAATTAATGTTATGCAAAGGATGACTTAGGGTAATGAGAGACGTAATGTGAGAATAAGAATTTCACAAGTTTGTGTTTGTTCCACCTCTTACTATTGTTTTTAATATTTATTGTCATATTTTGGTTGTTGCCTTTTGACACATAGTTCTATGAACATATGTTAAGCAATAGACAAAAGGCAAAATTTTGCTACTTCATTTTTAAGTATTTGGCATTTTATTTGATAACAGTAACAACATCTATGCGTAAAAATATGTATTGCAACAGATGATGCCAATATTTTGTTTCCACAGGTGATATAGTTCTGAAGGATTACGGAAACAGCTGACACCTTTGTTAACATTGCTGTTGAAATTTGTAGTAATTCAACAGAATTTGCTCTGTAGGATAGGTGATCATTAAAGTCTCCTGTTCAAAACAATCTTCCCTTCAATCACACACCTATGCAACTAAAGATTTGTAAACTGCTGTATTCTGCTGCTTGTGTGTGTGTGTGTGTGTGTGTGTGTGTGTGTGTGTGTCAGTTGCTAAGTGTAGTGTTGCTGCACATGTGTACTTAAATGAACCACCAAATGTATCAGTGCAGACAGGCATATAGGAAGCATGAACACGCCATGGGCTCTGCCATGACAGTTGTGTTGTAACCAAGTAATACATGAAACTGATCCAAGTGACACAAATATGGCTTTATTCATAAGCCTCTGAACAATAATGGAAATAAACCTCTCATGACTCCATGATACAGAACAACTAATATGTAGTGGTACAAATTAGATGAATGTAGAGGGAGTCAGTCAGCACTGCTCTGTGACATAGAAGAGTGAGACACTGGTAGATGGCATGGCATGCCATGTGCATGCTTCCTACAGGCAGACTCTAGTGGCCATCCCACACTGATACAGTTGGCAGTTGATTTAAGTAAATACATATGGTGACATTACACTTGGTGCGCTCACACTCCCATTCACTAGTAGCAGGATATGACATAAACCGTATGAAGAATACCGTCCGCGCAACATGCTGCATATCAGAACATGTCTGGAATATGTGTAGTTGGAAATTTGTATCTCCTGGTCCTCCAGCAATCATTGTTGGTGTGGAAACTGTAATGCAAACCATATGGATCGAGATTCATCAGAAAAATATATGCCCCTCTTGGATTTCATGCCCTGGTGTTTAGAGCCACTGATTGCAATACTTGGGGGCTTCACACTGCCACGGAGATAATTTATGTACTGTCGTGTATCTAATCTGCGGCATAAAATTCATATCAGTCCCAGTTATCATTCTTGGTATTCTACTCTTGAAAAAAAAAATGTGTATATTTCTGATATTGCAGAATTACAATTTTTAAATACCACTATTTATTTTGTCAGTATATATTGTCACATAAATTTATTGATATCATAAATTAATTATGATGCAGCAACATTTGGGCCTACTACTGAGACCCCAAAGAAAAAGATGAAAATGAAGAGGGTTGCCAAACCATGTGATCAGAAGTACAACTTATATGTGTTTCATCCAGAGAACCTGGAATGTGAAGATTTCGAGTTTATCCCAACTCACTGTTCGAGGTACGCATATTAAAAAGCACTGCTTTCTCTATCTTTCATGTTATGTATCATTTCTGTGTATTTGATTCATGTGTGGAAATGCTGCTCAGAACCATGGGTAAGGGGAGACTTACTGGAGAGGATGAGAAGGAAAGACTTCCCATCCTGTCCAGGAAGTCTGCCCTGATCTGGGTTTCTGGGTGACTTTTCCATAACGCTTCCCATTTCCTAAACTTCAATACTTTTCCTTCTTCCCTCCTCATTTCCCTTCAGTCCTTCTGCCAAAAGGGGGAGCCCCTGGCTCTCGAAGATTGTGTACGTCCACATCCTTTACATGTGTCTTCTGGCACTGCTTGGTAAGTAGATTTTTTTTGTCTATCCATATTATATTTTCAAATGTTGTTTATTCTTATTGATAGTATTTGATTTATGTGCACCCTTCAAAAAGTTTGATTGTCTTGTTGGCTCTTGCTGGTCACAGTCTCTGGTCTTGAGTTATAAAAAACTGTCAGTTGAAAGGAGGAACTAAATGAATAATTCTAAGATACTTTTTACTCACAAAAAATTGTGCTATTTATTGTTTATTACCTCACTATTCTCGAAAAATTCATAGAGCTATGATTATAGTATAATTTCAGAACCTGTCTCATGATTTAATTTCAATATCATGAACAAGAATAAGAAATGAGATGTTGAACAGTTAGGTAATATTGTAAGCTGAAATCTCCATGTTGAAGAAATCTTAATAGATGAGAGGGATGGTCCAATGATAGGCAGAAGTGGAGTTTGGAACTATGAGAGTGGAGAATGGGTGTTATTAAACACTGAAGGGGGAAAGTTGGTAAGATGAGGAAAAGCAACAAAAGGAAGATTAACATAAATTGAGACTTACTGAATAGCACAGTTATTTGATGTGTTCCAAATATGTACCTCATCTTCATTGAGTGGAAATTCTTTCTGACCATTATTTTTGTAATGCAGCCAAAAATTCACGGACCATGAAGAGCATAACCTCAGATTGCCTCTCCATTCATAATGAAAGCTCACCAGGTATTGATTATAACTGTACACAGTGCAGGATAATTATATCAGCGTGGTATGAAAAGAAAAATGAAGATGCAGACTGTAGTGCCTGTAACTGAGCTGTTCTTGTGGTTTCACTGCTAACATAGGGATGGCAAAGCAAATATTTTTATGTGAAACAAGATGTTATGTAATGTGCATCATGGTAATTTTATTCATAATGTTAACAAAACTTGTAAGAAGTGCTCCAGTTGCTATTTATCTAGTTTCTCTTAATGTTTTTGCTTATTCTTTAATTTAGTCACCAGGTTTAGCTTTTATGCTGTTGACTGAATTCCAAGCCAAAATCGCACATTTGAAGCCCTCCCTACAGAGGAGATGCTGCCAAACCTATCTTGATGGTCCAACTTGGCTGTGAGGGTGCTGTGTGTGTGTGGGGTGGGGGCTAGCAACAATGGTGTAAGTGACAGTGTCCCCTGAAAACTGTTGTGAGATAAATGATGGCATCTAATAATAGGCATGAAATACTAGGTTTTTCTCTGCCAAAACTAAATTTACTTACTTTGTAAACATATCTGAAAAATGTTTCTGTGATAGGCAATGTAAGTTAATAAACAACATCTAAAATTAGACGCAAGAAATGGTGATTTCATAGTTTTCCTGCTGTTTTAAATACAGGTTCAATGTCATTTTTTACGAGAGGGAATTTTTCAGTAAAGTGATCAGTTGCACTAAGGAGGACATTATGTTCATAAATACTTAGGATGACAAAGTATATTTTTCAACATAATTGGATAGGTAAAAAATCTAGTCACCAAGAGGCAGCAGAACACGCACATAAAAGGAGGTTATAATTTCGCAGGTTTTCAGAGCCTGTGGCTCCTTCTTCAGGCAGAAGGGTTGGAGGGGGAGGAAGAGGGGTGAAGGAATAGGACTGGAGAGGTCTAGGAAAAGGGATAGATTTTGGAAAAGTCACCCAGAATCCTGGGTAAGGGGAAACTTACTGGATGGGATGATATGGAAAGACTATCCAATTACATTATTTTGTCAAAAATTGAAAGTATGTTTTTTGGAATCTGTGTGGTGCCACCTCAGTCATATTGTTAACATAATTTCCAAGAGTGAGACAGAAAGCTAGTAGTCAGTATGACCAATTTACTGTCTGCAAGTGTGAAATTCCCAGATGATGAGGAACCTTGTACATGCTCATGCTGATTTAAAGATTGTCATATATACAGCTGTCATATATAGTATTTAGAAATCACAGGGACAGATACAGTAACAAAATGTAATGTAATATAATTGAAATGGAAATAGAAATGTATGCTAATGATGTGTGAGCAAAAGAGGAGCCACTATAACAGGTACTACAGGAGACAAATTTAAAATGTGCGAGTGAAATTCTGGCTTTCATTAACTTTTAAAAGTGAAGGATAAGAAATGGCACTTGAAAATGGATCAGGAGAGACACATAGTGCAGGAAATTATCAGGAAATACTAACTGTAAACTTTCTGTTGGGCCCTAGGAAAAAGGGTTGCAGGTAGTGCAGTGACTTCACTGGAGATAGGAGCAATTCAGAGAGAGCTAACACCTATGCTACACAATGCTTCTGTAGTGTCTGCTTTTTTCCAAGCATCTAAAATAGCAGAAGTGAGATGTGAATTTAATGGAAGTTTGAATGATTCATGTTATTATGTGTGCAACTTTACTTCTTCCATTTTTTCTTTAAGTTCAAAGCTTTATTGCGAAAAACTTACAAAACAAATACAGTTCAAAGTATTGGCCATTGCTAGTCACTACTTTCTCCAATTTTGCACTTGTTCATATGACTGGAGGGTTTGACTGCCAGACCATGTGCCATTCATAAAAAAAGGTGGTAGTCAGAGGGTGCAATGTTTGGAGAATACAGTGGGTGAGGGACGACTTCCCATGTGAACAGTTTCAAGAATGTTCTGATGGGCTTTGCAGCACCAGGTTGAGCATTGTCATACTGAAAAATCACCTTTTCATGTCTATTGGTGTAATGTTGCTGTTTCTCGTTCAGTGCTTGGCTCAAGTGCATCAGTTACTTTGAATAGCAACCTACTGTGATTGTTTCTGTTGATTTCAGTAGCTTCGAAAACCTTCTCTCTTCCACCACCATGCAGGTTTTTGACATCAGAATCACTGTTCTTGAAGTTCTGAAACTTTCTCTGCACATTCTTTCCCTAATAGATGCCACGCCACATGTCTTGTCCAGCTTTTTATGAGCCTCAGCCACTGATTTCGTCATGTTAAAGCAGAAAACTAAAACTTCCTGCAAATGACAAGAATTGGGCTTATAAGTTGACATACTCAATCAAGAGTAACATCATGATGCAATCACAAATCAACTAATATTTTGATGGTGTTATGTTTAAAAATGCCTAAGCTTATCATGTGACACTTACACCCTACCACCTCCACCATCACTTGCCGCTACTGCCACCTGTTAGAAAATGGTGGAAACAAAATTGTAGACCTAATATCAAAATTGAAACAGTATTTTAGACCTGTTCAATAATGATATGTTTTGCTACAAAAACAAAGCACTTGTGTATGACTGTTATTTCTTTTTTACATATAGCAATTAGTATTAGTAATGGTATCTTTCCTCAAACAAGGGTACTTTATAGCCGTAAAGATGTCTCAGTTATTAGCAATCACTGAACCCTTCAAACAACTGCTCCTGTACTTACCAGTGCCTAAATGTGGTAAAATTGGCGAGATTACTCTAGCTACATCTAACAATTCATCACCAAAGGTGCTTGCACATTACCTCTACTGCTTATCTCTGACGTCGTAATTGAAGTACTACTTACAAGGTGAACACAGTACAGTCTGCCCTGTTGTTCATTGTGGCCCAGAATGGCTCTCAGATACTAGTGAATATTATAACGTATGCGACCTGAGACCTCAAACAATTGCCTACATAGCCTGGCATTTGGTGCAACATTTTCTTACCTTCAGCACCTTCATACATGAAAAGCTGATTTTTTGGCACCTGATAGGTAATTGTAACATCCTTAAATTTGTTGCACTGAATGAAAATTTTTTGGGTTATCACATAGATTTTTATAGAAACACATAATTTTATGCAACAAAATTTTGTTTTCACTTGTTTAAACTGAACTATTTTATAAATTACATTCATTTTGTGATTGTTTTCTTCTAGACCATTCATTCCATGCCGTGTTCCACACACAAGTCTACTACTGGTTGTGGTGGATTCTATGCGTCCAACTTGCTTTAGCCATCTGAGTGCTAAGTCTGAATTAGTGGACTACAATGATACAGAACACCCCTGCCACAAACTACCACTGAACAAACTACCTCGGAGTCGGTTCTCTGCATGTTTCACTGAAGATCCAAGGGTATGTACCTCTCTGTTCTAACAGATAATACTTTTGGCATGTGATTACTATAAAGTCTGGTGATTGCTCTATTGAACTTTAATTGTATCTCCTTTCTTAATAGTATATGTTTTTGAAATTGGCAACTGCAGTCGCATTTTGTCACAAACCAGTTTAAAAGTAATGGTGATTACAGAAGAGAGGAAGTTCGAGAATGAAATATTGTATACATTTAGGGGTAACAGATATTACTGAAAAGTTTTTGGCTGTCTATCCTTCGCATATTCCTGATTTACGAGAACCTCCACACAGCACTGAGTCCCTCTTTCTCTCTTTGCTTTGGTTGTCTTGCATTGTCTACTGTGCGTGTCATATATATAAGAGGTGTTTTTTTTTAAGTAAGTACTGTTTTGAAATTAAAAAAAAGATGTGCTAAGATATCTCAATAATTTTGTTTGTACATGAAAGCCCTTAATCTACTTTTCTACATAATTTCTGTCAATATTGAGGCACTTGTCATAACATTCTACCAGTTTTTGAATACCCTCCTCATAGAAGTCTACCGCCTGACTTGTTAACCACTGCATCACCACTGTTTTGACTTCATCATCGTCTTGAAGACGCTGACTGCCCAGGTGTTTCTTCAAGTGCAGGAACAGATGGTAGTCACTGGGCGCAAGATTGGGGCTGTACGTAGGATGATTTCGAGTTTCCCATCGAAAATATGTGGTGAGATCTTTGGTTTGATTCGCCACATGCAGACGAGCATTGTGTTGCAGCAAAACGATGCCCTTGCTCAACTTGCCATGTCTTTTGTTCTGAAATGAATGGCGCAGATTGTGCAGCGTCTTACAGTAAGCTGCTGCATTGATTGTCTCATTACGAGGCAGAAATTTCACAAGCAGTACTCCTTTTCTGTCCCAAAAACTGTGAACATGATTTTCTGGGCAGAAATTGTTTGCTTAAACTTCACTTTTCTGGGCGAGTCTGAATGCCGCTATTCCATGGACTGTTGCTTTGATTCTGGTGTGACGTAGGCCACCCATGTTTCATTGCCCATAACAATCTGGCTTAAGAAATCATCACCGTCATTGTGGTACCGCTCAAGAAGAGTCAATACACTGTCTAAATGTTTGGTTTTGTGCACATCTCTCAACATTTTCGGTACCAAATGTGTGCACAATTTTTGGTAATTCAAGTGCTTGGTCACAATGCCATACAAAACACTACGAAAAACATTAGGAAAGTCATCCCGCAAGGAGGAAATCGTAAAGCGTCTGTTTTCTCTCACCTTATTGTCCACTTCCTGCACCAAACTTTCATTAACGACTGAAGGATGCCCACTCCATTGTTCATCATGCACATTGGTGTGGCATCTTTCAGTGCTCTCACCCACTTTCTTATCATTCCATCACTCATAATGTTTTCTCCGTAAACTGCACAGATCTCACAATGAATGTCGATCGCTTTTAGGCCTTTAGCACTAAGAAATCTTATAACAGCTCGTACTTCACAGTCGGCGGGACTCATGATTATCAGAGGCATCTTAAACACTCAGTACACAACGTAAACAAGGAAGAATCAGACTGTGATTGCGTCAGTGCATAGAATTATGTACAGGCTTTCATGTAAAAATAAAATTATTAAGATATCTTAGCACGTCTTCTTTTAATTTCAAAACAGTACTTACTTAAAAAAAACACGCCTCATACAAGAGGAGATGAACAAGCAGGAGGTCCACCTGAGTAACAAATATTGCCTTTGGACAGTTTTTCAGTAAAATATAGAAATGTTGAATAATTACCTCAAAGCAAAACAATGAATAAGAAAAATGAACATGTGTGAATATACATTGATATTACTTTGATTTTAGTATGAGGAAGATGAATGAATTTAATGTTCCATGGGCACAACCAAACGGAACAGAACAATATAGAAAACAGAAAAGAAACCCTGCAGTCACCACATACCAAACTGAAATTTGGGGAGAGCTGCTGCAGTTTTCCATTCCTTCACTAAATCATTTCAGACAACTGCAAGGGTTGTTTCATCTCTATTGGTAACAGTAACACAATATATCAAGGGACATGTTTTGCCATGTAAACTTGGCTTAAAGAGGGTTTTGTTTCACTGATTTGTCTTTCTTCCATGACAGTCATGCCATCTATGGCTACAGCCTAAAGTTACCACAAATATACACACACCAAAAAAAGTTTTACATCACCCCAGTTCCCAGAACTGCTGAAGATGGGTGTTGACTGTGGATATTGTATCATAGACACAGTCCCTCTGACTGTTCAGAGATGTCACTAAACCCACCCAAAGATGTAAACAACCATACATGAGCAGCGCCTATTAGACGGAGGGGGTCTGACAGCCGATCAGTTCCAGTCCTTCCACCAGGAAGGAGGTACATGGCTCGTGTTGTCTGTAGTTCAACCATGCCTAGATGGTCAACACCACAGTTTGATCATGTCTGCATTGTTACTTTGTGCCAGGAAGGGCTCTCAACAAGGGAAGTGTCCAGGCATCTCAGAGTGAAACAAAACGACGTTGTTCGGACATGGTGTGCTCTCTGCCGCCGTTGGATAAGCAGCTGCAGCAGCAAGTCATATACTCCTAGCTCACTCATTTGTTACATAGTTTAATTCTTAATTTCTTTGCGTGTTTTTGGTACTTGCATTGTTTAATTCATAAATTTCGGGCGTATTATAGTATTTGAGAGTTGTAGCATCGCGTTTTAGTACCTGAATAGTGTAAAATCGCGTAGTCTCCTTCCGCCGCCGAGCAGTGTGTCAGCGGTGCACAAGTGGCAGCATTACTGCATTTACTAGGCAATCTTGTATTTTAATAACCGTTTAAATTTTGTGTCGATTTGTTTGCGCTCTCTGTAGATTAGTTCAGACGTTCTTTGCACAACAGTTTTTAGCATGGATAGGGACTGCAACTGCTGTGTTCGGATGCAGGGTGAGTTGGCATCCCTTCGCTCCCAGCTTCAGGCAGTGTTGGCTTCGGTCACACAGCTTGAGGCTGTTGCCAATGGGCATCACTGTGGAGGTCCGGATGGGGGTTTGTCGGGGACGGCCAGCTCGTCCGACGCATCCCCCGGTCGGACTATGACTGTGGTTGCCCGGGATACTGCCCGCATTGAGGCTGATCCCTCACCTGTCGTAGAGTGGGAGGTCATCTCAAGGTGTGGCAGGGGGCGAAAGACATTCCGGAGGGCTGAACGGAAGGCCTCTCCAGTTTGTCTGACAAACCGGTTTCAGGCTCTGTCTCAGGCTGATACTGATCTTTGGCCTGACATGGCTGCTTGTCCTGTTCCAGAGGTTGCCCTTCAGTCTGCAAGATACGGGCGGTCGCAGAGGGTGGGCTTACTGGTAGTTGGGAGCTCCAACGTCAGGCGCATAATGGGGCGCCTTAGGGATATGGCAGCAAGGGAGGGGAAGAAAACCAAAGTGCACTCCGTGTGCATACCGGGGGGAGTCATTCCAGATGTGGAAAGGGTCCTTCCGGATGCCATGAAGGGTACTGGGTGCACCCATCTGCAGGTGGTCGCTCATGTCGGCACCAATGATGTGTGTCGCTATGGATCAGAGGAAATCCTCTCTGGCTTCCGGCGGCTATCTGATTTGGTGAAGACTGCCAGTCTCGCTAGCGGGATGAAAGCAGAGCTCACCATCTGCAGCATCGTTCACAGGACTGACTGCGGACCTTTGTTACAGAGCTGAGTGGAGGGTCTGAATCAGAGGCTGAGACGGTTCTGCGACCGTGTGGGCTGCAGATTCCTCGACTTGCGCCATAGGGTGGTGAGGTTTCGGGTCCCGCTGGATAGGTCAGGAGTCCACTACACGCAACAAGCTGCTACACGGGAAGCAGGGGTTGTGTGGCATGGGCTTGGCGGTTTTTTTAGGTTAGATGGCCTCGGGCAAGTGCAGAAAGGGCAACAGCCTCAACGGGTGCGGGGCAAAGTCAGGACATGCGGGGACCAAGCAGCAATCGGTATTGTAATTGTAAACTGTCGAAGCTGCGTTGGTAAAGTACCGGAACTTCAAGCGCTGATAGAAAGCACCGAAGCTGAAATCGTTATAGGTACAGAAAGCTGGCTGAAGCCAGAGATAAATTCTGCCGAAATTTTTACAAAGGTACAGACGGTGTTTAGAAAGGATAGATTGCATCCAACCGGTGGTGGAGTGTTTGTCGCTGTTAGTAGTAGTTTATCCTGTAGTGAAGTAGAAGTGGATAGTTCCTCTGAATTATTATGGGTGGAGGTTACACTCAACAACCAAGCTAGGTTAATAACTGGCTCCTTTTACCGATCTCCCGAGTCAGCAGCATTAGTGGCAGAACAACTGAGAGAAAATCTGGAATACATTTCACATAAATTTTCTCAGCATGTTATAGTCTTAGGTGGAGATTTCAATTTACCAGATATAGACTGGGACACTCAGATGTTTAGGACGGGTGGTAGGGACAGAGCATCGAGTGACATTATACTGAGTGCACTATCCGAAAATTACCTCGAGCAATTAAACAGAGAACCGACTCGTGGAGATAACATCTTGGACCTACTGATAACAAACAGACCCGAACTTTTCGACTCTGTAAGTGCAGAACAGGGAATCAGTGATCATAAAGCCATTACAGCATCCCTGAATATGGAAGTTAATAGGAATATAAAAAAAGGGAGGAAGGTTTATCTGTTTAGCAAGAGTAATAGAAGGCAGATTTCAGACTACCTAACAGATAAAAACGAAAATTTCTGTTCCGACGCTGACAATGTTGAGTGTTTATGGAAAAAGTTCAAGGCAATCGTAAAATGCGTTTTAGACAGGTATGTGCTGAGTAAAACTGTGAGGGACGGGAAAAACCCACCGTGGTACAACAACAAAGTTAGGAAACTACTGCGAAAGCAAAGAGAGCTTCACTCCAAGTTTAAACACAGCCAAAACCTCTCAGACAAACAGAAGCTAAACGGTATCAAAGTTAGCGTAAGGAGGGCTATGCGTGAAGCGTTCAGTGAATTCGAAAGTAAAATACTAGGTACCGACTTGACAGAAAATCCTAGGAAGTTCTGGTCTTACGTTAAATCAGTAAGTGGCTCGAAACAGCATGTCCAGACACTCCGGGATGATGATGGCATTGAAACAGAGGATGACACGCATAAAGCTGAAATACTAAACACCTTTTTCCAAAGCTGTTTCACAGAGGAAGACCGCACTGCAGTTCCTTCTCTAAATCCTCGCACAAACGAAAAAATGGCTGACATCGAAATAAGTGTCCAAGGAATAGAAAAGCAACTGGAATCACTCAACAGAGGAAAGTCCACTGGACCTGACGGGATACCAATTCGATTCTACACAGAGTACGCGAAAGAACTTGCCCCCCTTCTAACAGCCGTGTACCGCAAGTCTCTAGAGGAATGGAAGGTTCCAAATGATTGGAAAAGAGCACAGGTAGTCCCAGTCTCCAAGAACGGTCGTCGAGCAGATGCGCAAAACTATAGACCTATATCTCTGACGTCGATCTGTTGTAGAATTTTAGAACATGTTTTTTGCTCGAGTATCATGTCGTTTTTGGAAACTCAGAATCTACTATGTAGGAATCAACATGGATTCCGGAAACAGTGATCGTGTGAGACCCAACTCGCTTTATTTGTTCATGAGACCCAGAAAATATTAGATACAGGCTCCCAGGTAGATGCTATTTTTCTTGACTTCCGGAAGGTGTTCGATACAGTTCCGCACTGTCGCCTGATAAACAAAGTAAGAGCCTACGGAACATCAGACCAGCTGTGTGGCTGGATTGAAGAGTTTTTAGCAAACAGAACACAGCATGTTGTTATCAACGGAGAGACGTCTACAGACGTTAAAGTAACCTCTGGCGTGCCACAGGGGAGTGTTATGGGACCATTGCTTTTCACAATATATATAAATGACCTAGTAGATAGTGTCAGAAGTTCCATGTGGTTTTTCGCAGATGATGCTGTAATATACAGAGAAGTTGCAGCATTAGAAAATTGTAGCGAAATGCAGGAAGATCTGCAGCGGATAGGCACTTGGTGCAGGGAGTGGCAACTGACCCTTAGCATAGACAAATGTAATATATTGCGAATACATAGAAAGAAGGATCCTTTATTGTATGATTATATGATAGCGGAACAAACACTGGTAGCAGTTACTTCTGTAAAATATCTGGGAGTATGCGTGCGGAGCGATTTGAAGTGGAATGATCATATAAAATTAATTGTTGGTAAGGCAGGTACCAGGTTGAGATTCATTGGGAGAGTCCTTAGAAAATGTAGTCCATCAACAAAGGAGGTGGCTTACAAAACACTCGTTCGACCTATACTTGAGTATTGCTCATCAGTGTGGGATCCGTACCAGATCGGGTTGACGGAGGAGATAGAGAAGATCCAAAGAAGAGCGGCGCGTTTCGTCACAGGGTTATTTGGTAACCGTGATAGCGTTACGGAGATGTTTAACAAACTCAAGTGGCAGACTCTGCAAGAGAGGCGCTCTGCATTGCAGTGTAGCTTGCTCGCCAGGTTTCGAGAGGGTGTGTTTCTGGATGAGGTATCGAATATATTGCTTCCCCCTACTTATACCTCCCGAGGAGATCACGAATGTAAAATTAGAGAGATTAGAGCGCGCACAGAGGCTTTCAGACACTCGTTCTTCCCGCGAACCATACGCGACTGGAACAGGAAAGGGAGGTAATGACAGTGGCACGTAAAGTGCCCTCCGCCACACACCGTTGGGTGGCTTGTGGAGTATAAATGTAGATGTAGATGTAGATTCAGTGAAATGGAACTGTCAACAGTATGCCTTGCTCAGGCCACCCAAGGGCTACTAGTGCAGTGGATGATCGATACCTACAGATTATGGCTCGGAGGAATCCTGACAGCAATGCCACCATGTTGAATAACGCTTTTTGTGCAGCCACAGGATGTTGTGTTAAAACTCAAACTGTGCACAATAGGCTGCATGATGCTCAACTTCACTCTCGACGTCCATGGCGAGGTCCAGCTTTGCAACCACAACACCCTGTGGCACAGTACAGGTGGGCCCAACAGCATGCCGAATGGACCGCTCAGGGTTGACATCACATTCTCTTCACTGATGAGTTTCACATATGCCTTCAATGAGACAATCATGATGATGATGATGATGAAAATGTGAAAGCTTACTATCGCATTATACACCAACCAAAAGAATTAGGGGAACATGACTTTGGGCATCTGCCACCGGCCACTATGCAATAATTAAGCTGTGGCTACATTACCAAATTATACTGTATCTTTCACAAATTAAGAACGCAAAAAGACATCATTACAACCTCATTCATTTACATAACAAGAACTGCAATGCCCAACAAGTGTTGTAAACTCATCCTGTCATTTTTGGTACTTTTCATTGGACTTTGTGAGCTTCAGTAATGCGTACGCCCTCAATGAGCATTTATTACTACCTGACACCTATGTGGCATACTCTATATAAGTCTGTGGAGGTCACCATGTGGCAGCCACATCCATTCTTTAGTGAGAGGTCTTGAGAGTTCTTGGTGTGTCGGTGATGGAACAGGGCAACCGTGAACATACCTGTTGGACATGCCCCATTCGTGCACTGTGCAGTTTAGGTCAGGACTCCTCGCTGGCCATTCTGTTACTTCTATGTACAGGCTTTTGAAGACATCCCTGATGATGCCTGCCACATGAGCCCTAACATTACTGTTCATGGGAAGGAAGTTTAGACCATCACCTATTCAGTAGCCACCACTTGCTCCACCAGAATATGATCGATGTAGTGCCTGGTGGTAAGGTGACTATGGATGATGACAAGATCCAGACAGCTGCAAATACTGATGCTTTCCCGTACCATCACAGGACCGTAGCCGAATTTGTCGACTTCATGGACAGCATTTTGCAAGCACCGCCACCATGGCATCTCCACATGGGAACACAGTGATCACCCTGTGTCAGAATAAATTTGGACTTGTCTATGAATAACACATCTCACAAAAAAGTAACAAAGTTTCTGGTTGACATGGGAACAGTAGAACTGATGGTAAGCTGCAAGTGTCATCATTTCAAGTGGGGTACTCAAACAGGATGTCTATGTCATAAGGTCCTTTGTTTTAGTGTGTCCAATACAATCTGATTGGAAGTGAGTCCAGTGGCCCTTCTGAGGTCATCTTGCAGTGCTCTGACAGTAGCCGTATGATGCCACAGTGCAGAGGTGGCCAGATATCAGTCTTCAAGTGGGGTTGTAATGACCCAGTGTCCTTGTGAACTTTCCTTGTGTACTGACCTATCCCCCTGTGGCGTGTCCACAACATGTGGATGACAGATGGAGAGACAATAGCATCTGTAGAAAAACAACAGAAAATCCACCCTTCTTCAATCAATCAGACTGCCCTTGCAACTTGCAGTGCATTAAGATGTCGCATTGCATGTGCTTGGTTGAATACAATGTCCAAAAATGGCAACTGCCGAGCAGGCGCGCGCGCGCGCGTGTGTGTGTGTGTGTGTGTGTGTGTGTGTGTGTGTGTGTGTGTGTGTGTGTGTGTACCTCATTTGAGAACACTGGGCACCAGTTCTTTCTTCCTCCTGATACTGTAATGCATAACATAGCCAGTGGATGGCAAATGACTTTAGCTGTTGCAGCATTGACTGTGAAGACCTCAGGCTGCACAGTAAGACCATGGGTACCACCTGTATCAAAATACACTTTTTTTTTTAAGAAAAAAGAAGTTGCACCTGCAGTGCCTGAATGGGACGGAAATCAGTAGATATCACGTACATGTACAGACCAACAAATGATTACAATTTCCGAAAAAAATGGATCATTTATTCAACAGAAAGAACTTCACAAATTGAGCAAGTCAGTAGTGCATTGATCCACCTCTAGCCCTTGTGCAAACAGCTATTTGGCTTCGCCTTGATTAACAGAGTTGTTGGATGTCTTCATGAGGGATAATGTACCAAATCAGCTCCAATTAACATGTTATATAGTCAAATTCCTGAGACAATTGGAGGTCCCTGCCCATAATGCTACAAGCCTTCTCAATTGAGGAGAACCGAGCGAGGTAGCGCAGTGGTTAGACACTGGACTCGCATTCGGGAGGACGACGGTTCAATCCTGCGTCCGGCCATCCTGATTTAGGTTTTCCGTGATTTCCCTAAATCACTCCAGGCAAATGCCGGCATGGTTCCTCTGAAAGGGCATGGCCGACTTCCTTCCCCATCCTTCCCTAATTCGATGAGACTGATGACCACGCTGTCTGGTCTCCTTCCCCAAACAACCAACCAATTGAGGAGAGATCCAGCGACCTTGCTGGCCAAGGTAGGGTTCGGCAAACACGAGTCAAGCTGCAGAAACTCTTGTCATGTGCAGGCGGACATTATCTTGCTGAAATGTAAGCTCAGGATGACTCTCCACGAAGGGCAACAAAACAGAATATCATCAATGGCCATGAGGGCTCAGTTTGAAGCTGGACTAATCATTGAAGACAATTCTGCTCCAGTCAATAAGATTCCAGGCCCAAGATTTATCTGGAGCTGTCCTGGACAATGTTGGGATGCCAACCTGAAAGTCATCCACCTTGTGGCCTGACAACCAGGAGTGCATTTCTTTTCATAACAGAAACCCTTTAGTTGTCATCCGCGGCATCTCTACAGCACAGCAGTAAGCTGATGATATTCTATGTCCTCTTTTGTTTCCCCGTATGGCAAGCCATACATTTCAGTAAGATAATACCTGCTCGCTCAAGCAAGAATTTTTACTGCCTGTCTTCATGCTTGCCAACCCTACCTTGGCCAGCAAATCCGCTAGATCTCTCCCCAAATAAGAATGCTTGGAGAATTATGGCCAGGTCCCTCCAACAAGCTTGGGATTTTGACAGTCTAACACACCACTTGGACAGAATTTGGCACGGTACCTCTCAGGGGACATCCAGCAACTCTGCCAATCAAGGCTAAGCCAAATAACTGTTTGCATTGGGACCAACATGTTACTGACATGCACAATTTGTGAAGCTCTTTCTCTTGAATGAATCATACAATCTTTCCAAAATTGTAATAATTAGATTTTCTGTAAATTTACGTCACACCTCAAACTTTTGCCCCATTCAGATAATTCCTTCATGGTATTTTTTTCCTTTCTTTTTTTTAACAAGAGGGGAGGGGGGTGGTGGTATTTGAGGCTCAGAACATAAAGTTCTGTCTCCACTTACTAACAAAATGATTTTCCTAAGCTTAACACACATGTTCTCCTTTCACCAATAATGAAACTCAAAACAGAACAGTGCAAATGTGTCAATAACCTGGAAGTAAATTTTAGAGTATACAGAAAATTCAATGAATGCTTGATAACACAATCTTTCTATTAGGCTGGAACACCCAAAAATATTCTTTATGATAAGATGCAATCTTCCCACTAGACTGAGCATTTAGAAATCTCTAGGTCCACACTGCCACTAGGAGGTGTAAGTTTGAACAGAACAAAACTTAAGGTTCTGACAAGACTGCAAAAATTCTAAAGTATCTTCAATCTTGCTGGAAGAACAAATGACAATAACAGTTCCCATGAGCATGTAGCTGAACTTAGCACTGTTCACTGGAGCCAATTGCAATGTGCAGTCAGAAGCAATGTGGGGGCCATAGCATAAGACATCTGTTGACTGGTTGCCTTGGAACTGCCTGGATCCACACCCCAACGAAGTGATAGAGGAGAGGCAGAGACTTGTGTCTTGATATTTGACAATGGTGCCATTGTCCATCTTGGCTGGTCAGGAAGGTGAAAGCAGAGTAGGATTGATGTTCATCGGGGTGTTGAAGCTGTGATGCCCAGTGTCCCCCTGTGTAGAAGCAGCCAGGTTGGCATCCCCAGTGAAACCTTCGCTGGTCTGGGTGTAGGGAGGCTTGGAAAAGAAAACTGAGTGCGAGTTTTGGATGGGGGAATTAAAACCTGCCCTGCTCAGATCTGATTAATGTGTTTGCAACACTAGATGCTGTCCTGTAGGGTGACCTCCAGTATGGTACAGCTGTGACTGTGGCAGGGAGCCAGCAGGGTCAGCCATGGGCAAAATTCATCATGGGATCCTGCAAGAAGAAATCATGCTGGTGGGACAGTGGAGGGTGGTTGTGCTTTTCCTGGGCATGAAGGATGGTAAAGGAGGATCTGTGTGGTTGGCTATCCAACTGCTCCATGGTGGAGGGCCCACCCTGTGGACTGGCATGACAGGATACCAAAAAGTGTGTGAGCACATCATCCAGTGGATGATGAGAAAACAGATTTGTCATTTGGATCTTGAATGTGTGAACAAACTTCTTAGCAAAGCTGTTGTATGCTGGATGGAGTGGTGCCCTACGAATAAGATAAATGCTATTCATGGCACAAAAGGTAGAAAATTTGGTGGAGATGAACTGGGGCCTGTTGTTAGTCACAATGATTTCAGGAAGGTCTTCCAGGGCAAAAAAAATGAGTAAGCATTTTGATGGTCTGGACTGAGGAGGTGCATGACATCCATCCTGGTTGAGCCAGGAGGCACCAGGGAAGGGACTAGCAAAATTTAGATGGATGGTGGACCAAGGAGTGGATGCTGTGGGTGATGGAAAATGTTTTCAGGCCAGAGCAGCTTTCTTGCTCTGGCACTTGGAGCAGGCAGTAACTGCATCGGCGATTGTGGCGTCCTTGCACCTCCTGTAGACGTGTTGTTCAAATGAGATCTGTCTTTGGGCACTGGCAGCTTTTGAGTAGCCTCAGCATACTGAGGGCTAGGATGAATTCTGGAAGCACTAAACAGATGTCCCAAGTATTCCTCTTGTTGAATGTAGAGGTCACATTTGTCTTTGTTGCACTGCAACTGTACCCAATCAAAAATGGCAAAGAGAGCATTCAAGTTGTGTGCATGGTTCTTGGCAGACTTGCCAGCCACCAGGATATTGTCTAAGTAATTAGCCACTCCAGGGACATCATGGAGTAACTGCTAAAGATACCTTTGAAAAATGGCAGGTGCAATAGCAATGCTGAATGGTAGCTGACTGTATAGAAACAAACCAAAAGGATTATTGATTCTGAGCACTTTCCGAGCAGTGGTGTCCAATGGCAGCTGTAGATAGGAGTCATGGAAACCAATCTTGGCATACACTTTTCCACCTGTGAGCTTAGAAAGTCTTCCACTTCAGGAATGAAATATGAGTCTTATGAATGTATGAGAGTTAGCTGCAGCACAAAAATCACCACAGATCCTGAGAGCATCTTTTGGTCTTTCCAAAACCATTATGGGAGTGACCCACCTGCCTTTGTAGACCAGAGTGAGAATTCTCTTATCTTAAAGCTGCTGCAGTTCCTGGCACTACAGACAGTGATGAGGGTGTCAGTAGGATGTGGGGGTGCCCTCACCTTCTGATATGTAGGCCAGTTGATAATGGTGGTAGAGAAGCCCGTGTCGATCTGCACATCCACAGGATCCCCTTCAATTAGGGCAAGAGATCTACATCTACATCTACATCTACATTTATACTCCGCAAGCCACCCAACAGTGTGTGGCGGAGGGCACTTTACGTGCCACTGTCATTATCTCCCTTTCCTGTTCCAGTCGCGTATGGTTCGCGGGAAGAACGACTGTCTGAAAGCCTCTGTGCGCGCTCTAATCTCTCTAATTTTACATTCGTGATCTCCTCGGGAGGTATAAGTAGGGGGAAGCAATATACTCGATACCTCATCCAGAAACGCACCCTCTCGAAACCTGGCGAGCAAGCTACACCGCGATGCAGAGCGCCTCTCTTGCAGAGTCTGCCACTTGAGTTTGTTAAACATCTCCGTAACGCTATCACGGTTACCAAATAACCCTGTGACGAAACACGCCGCTCTTCTTTGGATCTTCTCTATCTCCTCCGTCAACCCGATCTGGTACGGATCCCACACTGATGAGCAATACTCAAGTATAGGTCGAACGACATGAACTTCTTGGAGGGTGGGAGAATGGGCTTTAAAAGAGACAGAAATGAGGTCGGTATCCTCCTCTGCTAAACCTGAGTGTAAACATCAGCCATGTGGCCAGATTTGCCACAGGTAGCATGCTTTGCCTGCCGGAAGCAACAATGGTGTCATTGGTAATTGACAAAGCACAGGCTACATCACAATATGTCCAATCAATAGTCATTGCTGTAGTGGCAGACTGTGGCCATGTGGTCAGATTTGCTGCAAGTGGCACACTTTGCCCACTGGAAGCATTGTTGCTGTCATTGGTGACTGACAAAATACAGGCTACAAGTAGGGAACTGTCGTAACAGATCCAGGCCTGGCAGTTTCTTGCTGGAATTCCAGGTGTGTTTAAACAAGGAAAGGTTCCCATGAGTTGGGCATGAGGCAAACACCAATATAGGATCTTATAAGGCCACTGAAGAGCGCAAATATTGCTCAAAGGAACAAAAGATAAGCAGACAGGCATTAAAAGGTGGGTCTTTGAATTTCAGGAGATTGTGACTTAACGCTTTCTCTGAGGAACGAACAAGGACCATGTCCCGCGTGAGTGAGTACTCGTAAGATTGTTTACATCTGGAGTCGCCACACCAAAAGTGACACTCCCTAGAGAGCCCGTGGTGGTGGGCTATCCATTCCCTGCAAGACTAAGAAGATACCTTATAACAACTAAAAAATTTGTGAAGTGCTGCAGCCACATGCACCTGAGATCAATGTAATCAACCTTAATGAGGCATAAGGAAGGGCATGGTGTTCTGCCTCAGTGTGGAGCTGCTGAATCAACAAATATATGAAAGGACCAGCTTTAGCCAGGAGGAAACCATGTTGCTACATTTAAGTAGTGATATAAGGATGAGAAAATGTTGCTCCAGCTATGCAGTGTAGCACAACCAAGGTTCCACTTTTCAGTAAAATCCCTGGAATGGCGGCGGTTCGATGTTGTGGACCGAGAAGTCATGTTGCACTAGGTACCCGGTAATCAGACATTGACTGCATGATTGCTGCAAGCATCTCCACAAGGAGTTCATTGGTGTGTTGCATCCTCTACAGCAGAAGGAGCACTGGATGAGTTAAGTCTAACACCAGGTCTGCAGCTGTTGCCATGGCTGAAAACGACTGTACATGGAGGCACTACCTGTAACAGTTGCTTGTAAAGTTTATTTAACTGAAGCATTCTGGGCTTGGTGCACTCCCACAGGAAAACATAAGAATGACATTTTGTCACCATTTATTAACAAAATGATTTTCCCCAACTTAACACAAATGGTCTCCTTTGACTGATATTGAAGCTCAACACAGAAAAAGTTGAAAAGTGTCAGTAACCTGGAAGTAAATCTTAGACTACATAGAAAATTCACTGAATGCTTGATGACACAATCCTTCTAGTATTGGAACCCCCATAAATATACTTCATGATATGATACAGTCCTCCCAAAAACTGAAGACTTGGAAACCTCTAACTCCACATCTGCACTGGGATGCATAAGTCTGATCAGAATGAAACTTAAAAGTTCTGGCAAGACCAGAATAATCTAAAATCCTTTCAATGTTGCTGGAAGAGTCTGATAGTAACAAATGGTACCACCAGTTCCTGCGAGCATATTGCTGAATGTAGCTCTGTCCACTGGAAGTAAGGGTAGCATGTGGTCAGAAGTGATGCTGGGCTCGTAGCAGAAGGCATCTAATACCAAAGAAATTGTCAGCATTGTGCATACTGTGTGTGGATTGATGGCTAAGTGAGTAGATGTCAGGCTATAAATCTGGAAGTTTGGGGTTCAACCCCCCTCTGGTAACGGTTTGTATGCAGTGTCCTTAGAAATTACTGTTACAAACTTCTATGACTTGTAGAGTGCAGTGAGTACATAATATTTTTTGTAGAAATCCATGTCTGTAAAAGTACTGTTTCCATTCTATTTCAATTCAGATGTTTAATTCATCCACTTCTGCTTGAGAAATTGAAATAGGCATTGATGCCGTACAATTACTAGGTAACAATTCAAAAGGAAACAACAAAACATCATTTACCACTTAAACACATTTGTTTGTATTAGCACTTAGCAATACATGTTCACATTATTCCAAAACAAAAAGAACCCAGCATACCATACATTCAGAACTGTACTGATGCATTGCAACAATGGCTTGATGTGTCGACCACCAACGTTGTTACAGACATTGCACCTATGAAGCATGTTCTGGTACATACTCTCCTTCCCACCTGGCATCTTTTCAGTTTCTAGTGCAGTAGCCAGAACTCATTCCAGCAGATCTTTCTCTGTTTCTGCAGGAGTCTCGCAAATTAAACTTTGTATATGACCCCACAAGAAGCAATTCTTAGGAGTTAAATCCCACAATCTTGGCAGCCATACAGTTGGATCACCTTCACCTATCCAACTTTCACTATGTCATCTGTTGAGATGTCTGTGAACCGCACATGAGAAGTGAGAACTGCTGAAATCACATTTCTGATGGACATTCAGTGGCACAGTTTTGAAGAATGGATCCAATAAATTTTGTTGGAAGATTAAGTATGCAGGACCAGTTAGCATGATTGTCCAGAATACCTACCCACATGTTAACACCAAACTAGTTAACGAAGCCCAGAAATTAGCAGTGTTAATGTCGGATGCAATTCGGAGGGCCAAGTCTCATAGGTCTCCATTGGTAATGGTGCATAGCCTCTCACGAGCACTTTAAATCTTTCGAACAGTTTTTCATACACATGGTTTCGGGTTTCCATTTGGCACATATTTCTTACTTCATGTAATTCATTCTTCCATTTGTACAGTTCACGCTCAGACTTTACAAAACGAAAACGCCTTTGCACACAGCGTAACTTCAAGCATTTTTTCCCTCTTTAGTTTAACCAATATTTCTCTGCCTTTTCATTGTCGCTGAAAACTGTTGCAGTACATGCTTTTCTTAGGCTTGGAAGGTGTTCTTCTTCAGCACTGTTACTGGCACAAGTGACGTCATCCAAACCACCTCATGGTTCATGGAATCATGTTACTGGCACAAGTGACGTCATCCAAACCACCTCATGATTCATGGAATCATCACAGCTACTTCCTATTTCTTCTAATGTATCAACAATTTCAAACAAAATGTCAATATCATTTGAATGAACGTCAAGGAAATCGTGTAACAAATGGCACATATGTATGTCCTCAGGAGAAGTAGGTGATTTCAGCTGGAAACCATGTTCTTCATATTTCATCACTGCTAAATTGAGAATGTTAATTGGATCCCATATTACTGTGAAACTGGAAGAAAAAAAAGGTACTATTAGCAGGTTTACATTACGAAAGCACGATAAATATTAATTCAGCTTTATCTGTATTCTAAATACTTACCAATACTGCAAAAAGCAACTGACAATTCGTAGTGGATATTACTTGAGTGGCTAATTCGAGAGAATTACAGCAGTGTCAGAGAAACTATCAACAAAGGGTAACCTGAAACGTCCTTTACAAAGTATGATCGGGTTGTGTAAAAAATTTCAGGGTAGGTTTCGACATTTCTTATTGGACCATTCCCATGTTAGATCTTGTAACACCGTACTTTTTTGCCAATGAATGGGGAATTGATACAATAAAAACAAACAGCAACAAAAATTACCTATCAGTGCCATGTGATAAAAGCTGTTTAATGACTCAGCACCACTGCTCTTTGGAGATTATTTATTTGAGTTTGGTACTATGAAAGGTGTCACTACATATCAGGAACATAACGAAAATGATGATGAGCTACAGAATTTCTATATTTTGAATTCTTCTTGTGTATCGTTTGAACATGTTCCATGTATATACAATTCAATTCAAACTTCTCCTCTATTTCTCCAACTGCAGCAGACCTGCTTTCATCAGCCAGATTCACAAATAATTAAATAAGTATACTTTTCTTTTTTTGGTTTAATCAAATAATCAGTTTATCTCACAAATACTTTTAATTATTCCAAACAAACATGTAATGATTTACAATCTGCTGTTCTTTAATGAGGAAGAGCTAGACTTGTAACAGCCTTCAGTTTCTACATTCAGTATTTATGCAATTTATGCATTTGTTGTCTTTGACATCCATGGAAGTATATTGGAATGGAATACTCAGAGATCCTCTTTGACACCCCATACTCTGTTAGTAGCTTCATGCAGTACATGATGTGATATTAGGATTTCTGCTGACTAACTCCATCCCCCTTATGTTGCCCAAAGAGCCTCCAACAAAATAATAACACACAAAATCAATATCAGAACATATAAATTTTCCACATGTAAATTTCGAAACTTCCCTGACTACTTTCACATTTTCACCCCTTTCAATTATTATGAAATCAGACAATGTATATACTTTAACACAAGCTTGCTCATTTATGGATGACACAACAGAAATTTTTGCACCTTTAATGCATATGGGACATTTACTCAAGTTTAATTCTTCCAAATTCTGTATCTTCTGAACTGGAGTAATTCGTGTTTGCATGGTTTTGCTGGAAGAAATGAAATACCCCAAAGTTCAACAGAGTGGGTAGTGGTCCACAAAATCCAACAGATTTTCCTAACTTTCACACTTTTTTTCTGTATTCAACAATACCAAGTTTATGTATTCCTTGATTGTTTGAAGTCGTAAGTGCACATTCAACAGGTTCACTACTGTCGTGTCACTCATAATTCTTGAGAGAGAAATTTTCACCTTCGGATAACTGAGGTTCAGTGTTTCTGTTTGTTGATTACTGCTGATAATTCTGTGATACACCTTGTATAATACTTTCTTTACCTTTTTTTATTTCACCTTATAGCTATGTATCATTTGTGAGAGCATATTGCTTCAATTTATTAGGTTTGACTAACACCTCTTAAATCTAGCCATCAAGTGTAACCAGAATCATACATTATTTTCCATACAACTGGTTTCACTGAGGTATACAGAGGAGTGAAGTTTTATTCAGTAATTTCTTATATATAAGGAAATGGGAATAAAGTCAATACATAACAACTGTGGGGTGAGTTTGCTTAACGAGTTGTGAATGATGTATTTCATAATGATTACTTGCTAAAAATTCTTCATATGAGTAGAAATTGTTGCATTTTGCCAAGTTTTGAATATTTTCTTCTATTTACCTAATGAGATTGACTTCATAGTGTGTGATAACTTGTCATAAAAATTACATTTTGTAAATACTTACATTAATTGTGAAATGTGGAGAATCTTGAAGAGGACAAATCCAATAAGGAGCTATTTTTAGCTGGGTACAGAGTTTTTATTTCAATGTATACATTTGCTTTCCAAAAAATAACCATGATTTGGAATTTCCTACTTTATTTTTTACATTATGTAATTTCATTTTATTGGTATTCTGTTTATTTGTTTTATTATTGGCAAAAACATTTATCTAACAACATTTAAACTGCTGGTAGATTTTGAAGAATTTTAAAGATGTAGTGGTATGTTTTTTTTGTGCACTGCTAGATAATATGTGTACATCTAAATACGAAGTATATTTAATATGTGGTCATGCTTGCAAAATATGCACAGATTACAGAATGTTAATGCGGTGTACCAATGAATAAAAATGTAAATAGTACTTCTGTATCTGTTTTGTTGCACATTCTTTTTTTTTTATTTTAGATTATGTGTGGTTGTAGAAAACTATTTTAGTTCGTGTGGTTGTAGAAAACTATTCTAATATCTAAAAATATATCTAAAAACAAAGATGATGTGACTTACCAAACAAAAGCGCTGGCAGGTCGATAGACACATAAACATACACAAACATACACACAAAATTCTAGCTTTCGCAACCAACGGTTGCCTCGTCAGGAAAGAGGGAAGGAGAGGGAAAGACGAAAGGATGTGGATTTTAAGGGAGAGGGTAAGGAGTCATTCCAATCCCGGGAGCGGAAAGACTTACCTTAGTGGGGAAAAAAAAGGACAGGTATACACTCGCTCACACATACACATATCCATCCGCATATACACAGACACAAGCAGACATTTGTAAAGGCAAAGAGTTTGGGCAGAGATGTCAGTCGGGGCGGAAGTGTAGAGGCAAAGATGATGTTGAAAGACAGGTGAGGTATGAGCGGCGGCAAATTGAAATTAGAAATTAACGGAGATTGAGGCCTGGCCGATAGCGAGAAGAGAGGATATGCTGAAGGGTAAGTTCCCATCTCCGGAGTTCTGACAGGTTGGTGTTAGTGGGAAGTATCCAGATAGCCCGGACGGTGTAACACTGTGCCAAGATGTGCTGGCCGTGCACCAAGGCATGTTTAGCCACAGGGTGATCCTCATTACCAACAAACACTGTCTGCCTGTGTCCATTCATGCGAATGGACAGTTTGTTGCTGGTCATTCCCACATAGAACGATTCACAGTGTAGGCAGGTCAGTTGGTAAATCACGTGGGTGCTTTCACACGTGGCTCTGCCTTTGATCGTGTACACCTTCCGGGTTACAGGACTGGAATAGGTGGTGGTGGTGGGAGGGTGCATGGGACAGGTTTTACACCGGGGGCGGTTACAGAGGTAGGAACCAGAGGGTAGGGAAGGTGGTTTGGGGATTTCATAGGGGTGAACTAAGAGGTTACGAAGGTTAGGTGGACGGCGGAAAGACACTCTTGGTGGAGTGGGGAGGATTTCATGAAGGATGGATCTCATTTCAGGGCAGGATTTGAGGAAGTCGTATCCCTGCTGGAGAGCCACATTCAGAATCTGATCCAGTCCCGGAAAGTATCCTGTCACAAGTGGGGCACTTTTGGGGTTCTTCTGTGGAAGGTTCCGGGTTTGAGGAGATGAGGAAGTGGCTCTGGTTATTTGCTTCTGTACCAGGTCGGGAGGGTAGTTACGGGATGCAAAAGCTGTTTTCAGGTTGTTGGTGTAAAGGTTCAAGGATTCCGGACTGGAGCAGATTCGTTTGCCACGAAGACGTAGGCTGTAGGGAAGGGACCGTTTGATGTGGAATGGGTGGCAGCTGTCATAATGGAGGTACTGTTGCTTGTTGGTGGGTTTGATGTGGACGGACGTGTGAAGCTGGCCATTGGACAGGTGGAGGTCAACGTCAAGGAAAGTGGCATGGGATTTAGAATAGCACCAGGTGAATCTGATGGAAACAAAGGAGTTGAGGTTGGAGAGGAAATTCTGGAGTTCTTCTTCACTGTGAGTCCAGATCATGAAAATGCCATCAATAAATCTGTACCAAACTTTGGGTTGGCAGGCCTGGGTAACCAAGAAGGCTTCCTCTAAGCAACCCATGAATAGGTTGTCGTACGAGGGGGCCACCCTGGTACCCATGGCTGTTCCCTTTAATTGTTGGTATGTCTGGCCTTCAAAAGTGAAGAAGTTGTGGGTCAGGATGAAGCTGGCTAAGGTAATGAGGAAAGAGGTTTTAGGTAGGGCGGCAGGTGATCGGCGTGAAAGGAAGTGCTCCATCGCAGCGAGGCCCTGGACATGCGGAATATTTGTGTATAAGGAAGTGGCATCAATGGTTACAAGGATGGTTCCCGGGGGTAACAGACTGGGTAGGGATTCCAGGCATTCAAGAAAGTAGTTGGTGTCTTTGATGAAGGATGGGAGACTGCATGTAATGGGTTGAAGGTGTTGATCTACCTAGGCAGAGATGCGTTCTGTGGGGGCTTGGTAACCAGCTACAATGGGACGGCCGGGATGATTGGGTTTGTGAATTTTGGGAAGAAGGTAGAAGGTAGGGGTGCGGGGTGTTGGTGGGGTCAGGAGGTTGATGGAGTCAGGTGAAAGGTTTTGTAGGGGGCCTAAGGTTCTGAGGATTCCTTGAAGCTCCGCCTGGACATCAGGAATGGGATTACCTTGGCAAACTTTGTAAGTAGTGTTGTCTGAAAGCTGACGCAGTCCCTCAGCCACGTCCTCCCGACGACTGTGGTACTTGATCCTTATACACAAATATTCCGCATGTCCAGGGCCTCGCTGCGATGGAGCACTTCCTTTCACGCCGATCACCTGCCGCCCTACCTAAAACCTCTTTCCTCATTACCTTAGCCAGCTTCATCCTGACCCACAACTTCTTCACTTTTGAAGGCCAGACATACCAACAATTAAAGGGAACAGCCATGGGTACCAGGGTGGCCCCCTCGTACGACAACCTATTCATGGGTTGCTTAGAGGAAGCCTTCTTGGTTACCCAGGCCTGCCAACCCAAAGTTTGGTACAGATTTATTGATGACATTTTCATGATCTGGACTCACAGTGAAGAAGAACTCCAGAATTTCCTCTCCAACCTCAACTCCTTTGTTTCCATCAGATTCACCTGGTCCTATTCTAAATCCCATGCCACTTTCCTTGACGTTGACCTCCACCTGTCCAATGGCCAGCTTCACACGTCCGTCCACATCAAACCCACCAACAAGCAACAGTACCTCCATTATGACAGCTGCCACCCATTCCACATCAAACGGTCCCTTCCCTACAGCCTACGTCTTCGTGGCAAACGAATCTGCTCCAGTCCGGAATCCTTGAACCTTTACACCAACAACCTGAAAACAGCTTTTGCATCCCGTAACTACCCTCCCGACCTGGTACAGAAGCAAATAACCAGAGCCACTTCCTCATCTCCTCAAACCCGGAACCTTCCACAGAAGAACCCCAAAAGTGCCCCACTTGTGACAGGATACTTTCCGGGACTGGATCAGATTCTGAATGTGGTTCTCCAGCAGGGATACGACTTCCTCAAATCCTGCCCTGAAATGAGATCCATCCTTCATGAAATCCTCCCCACTCCACCAAGAGTGTCTTTCCGCCGTCCACCTAACCTTCGTAACCTCTTCGTTCACCACTATGAAATCCCCAAACCACCTTCCCTACCCTCTGGCTCCTACCCCTGTAACCGCCCCCGGTGTAAAACCTGTCCCATGCACCCTCCCACCACCACCTATTCCAGTCCTGTAACCCGGAAGGTGTACATGATCAAAGGCAGAGCCACGTGTGAAAGCACCCACGTGATTTACCAACTGACCTGCCTACACTGTGAAGCGTTCTATGTGGGAATGACCAGCAACAAACTGTCCATTCGCATGAATGGACACAGGCAGACAGTGTTTGTTGGTAATGAGGATCACCCTGTGGCTAAACATGCCTTGGTGCACGGCCAGCACATCTTGGCACAGTGTTACACCGTCCGGGCTATCTGGATACTTCCCACTAACACCAACCTGTCAGAACTCCGGAGATGGGAACTTGCCCTTCAGCATATCCTCTCTTCTCGCTATCGGCCAGGCCTCAATGTCCGCTAATTTCTAATTTCAATTTGCCGCCGCTCATACCTCACCTGTCTTTCAACATCATCTTTGCCTCTACACTTCCGCCCCGACTGACATCTCTGCCCAAACTCTTTGCCTTTACAAATGTCTGCTTGTGTCTGTGTATATGCGGATGGATATGTGTATGTGTGCGTGAGTGTATACCTGTCCTTTTTTCCCACTAAGGGAAGTCTTTCCGCTCCCGGGATTGGAATGACTCCTTACCCTCTCCCTTAAAACCCAAATCCTTTTGTCTTTCCCTCTCCTTCCCTCTTTCCTGACGAGGCAACCGTTGGTTGCGAAAGCTAGAATTTTGTGTGTATGTTTGTGTTTGTTTGTGTGTGTATCAACCAGCTAGCGCTTTCGTTTGGTAAGTCACATCATCTTTGTTTTTAGATATATTTTTCCCACGTGGAATGTTTCCCTCTATTATATTCATACTAATATCAAAAAACATACACTCTATGACAATAGTGAAAATTCATATATTTTTACTTCCAGGAGGGATTGGATAAGTACTGTGGGGCAGCTGCAGAAACAAAAGTCAGCCATTTTGCTCTGAGTCTGTGTGGAATTATGTTATATGTCACTTCCAAGATACTCTGATGCTGGCTGTGACTGTTTTGGGCGACTCAGAACAGTCACAAGTTATATAAATACCTGTTCACAAGTCAGGTTTTGTTCACCTGACTGTTACATTTCTTTAATTATATGGTCCAGAAATTCCAAGATAAGAAGCTCATTGCATGGTGATCCATACTACTGTTCAACACTTGTGTTTATTTGCTATTGCTGCACAAATTTTTATAGAACCAAACCAGATGAACATGTAAAAACAATATACACGTATTAAAAATGAAATGTTCTCACAGGAATAAAGTTCTACACTTTATAACAAAGTGTGATTGATATGAATTCTTTTTTAAAAACAAAATTCAAACTTGTGCTCTGATTTCCTTTTAAATATAATATTATGAAGTTAAATGTATAAGAAAGAAAACAATTTTTTTAAGTTAGTTGAATAATATTATAAAACTGTTGAATAATGGGGGTCCTAATATGACAATGATGCATTAAGAAACGCCATTATACAGCACCTAAGTTATATGTTTGAATATATCTGTGGTGAATGTTATGATACAAGCATTAGTAAAAGTACAAACATGTTACAAAACCAGTAAGTCAATCAGAATTTCCATGCAGATTATTCAGATGACCTGATTTATGTACACTAAATATGAAGTAACTTTTTACTCATAATGAAATACCATTTACAAAGAAGAATGATTTTTTTTATTAAGATGTGATAAGTGCTGTAGAAAAAGACATGTAAAAAATATGATTCTTTCATGTAAATAAAAACTGTAGTTGTCTATCTTATATCCTGGCACATTTCCAGTTGTTAAAGCATAGCATTGTAATTTTTATTTATACAATACAGTAAAAAATACAAGAAAATATAAGACATAAACACAAAATAGACATAAATACGAATGGTCACTAAACTGACAAGCAGTTGTTATATGTTAATGTACAATCTCCTTATCCAGTTGAGGCTTGATGGTGTAGCCATGGAAAAGTTGTTTGGATCACTCAGGTAGACTCTCAGTTTAAACTCCTTGACAACTCCACTATCATAGCTTGGACTGGACTGCTTATCCCATTTGTGCAGGTTGTATGCACACACTGTGTGTCCTGTCTGGATGTGATTTATATTGTTTTGCACATGTTCTGGGAGTTGGAAATCCTTATAGCTCTGTAGGGTCAGTAAGATGTCTAATTCTATATGAAGCATTCATAGTTTAGGTTTCAAGCCATTTGCTGTCAATGATGAATTTGCTATCAAGAAGCTGTTGGACCAGTTGCAGGCCTGGATTTGTGGAACATAGTCAATTTGTTGTCAACCCAGGAATGTCTTCATAGATGTGAAGTTGAAGATTGTTAATTATTTTGGAATATTCCTTCAATAGGACTTCTTGTCCTCTTAACATAGGTGGGGCTATGTATCAGGGTGTTGGAAGCCAGTTAATGGAGTTGTTCTTATGCATCCAGAGATGATTCCCATGGTTGTATTGAGCTCAGTGTGTATCTTATTTATGTGAGGGCTGTTCAACTACAGTGGAGCACAGAATTCAGTCTTAGAAGATACTAAACTGACTGCAGAAGTTTGAAATGTGTCTGCTTATGCTCCCCAGTTAGTACTGCAGAGTTTACAGATAGGGTTGTTTTTTGTGTTTATTTTCCAAGAAGTTTTTCAAGATGCTTCCTGAGAGATAGTGTCCTTTCAAGGGTTGTTCCAAGATGACTTGGATGACTCTGGTAGGGAAGCATTGTGTCATTCATAAGGACCTCTACTTCTTTGTGAGCTGGTCTATTGTAGAAGTGGAATGTACTGACTTTGGTTTTAGAAAGATTGGGCACAAGTCTCCCAATTGTAAAATGTTTATGTAGTTGTTTGAGTTAATTAGTTAAAGAGTGTTTTCAGCACTTTTGAACTCCTTATGCTGAAATGTAAGCACTGGATTGTCAGTATATCCAAATTTCTTTGCATTGGTTTCAAATATGTCAGAAATACATCCTCTATCATGATGTGCATTTCCGTACACTGTATGATTCAGAGGATCAAAATAAATAAATAAATAAATAAAATAATTCTCTATAATCTTTTCTGCATATTCTTATTTTTGTCTATTCCTGTATTTGTCCCCTTCTACTTCTGTTTCAATGGATGCAGTAGCAGATGTCCTACTGACCTGCCCCTTCTTTGATAATGATTTTTATAGACTTATTACCACATTTACTCATTTGAGTAGACTTCTGTACAATGCTGTTCTCTAGACATACATTTTTGGTAACTTTTTTCTTGTTTTCTTGTAAATTTTTATTTTATTTTTTCTTATGACATGACCATACCCTATGATAATCTGCCACTCTGGCTGTCATGGTTTGATTTTGCATACACCACTACTGGAATTTTGACTGTAGCCTTGATAGGCATTTATTTCTCAAGTCGTTTCTTCTTCTTTGTGATACCCCCTAGTTTGGTTCCATTGAACAAACAAAAGAATCGTGCCTTATTTGGATTCAATAGAAAAAGTAGTGGGGGTGCTCCTCAGCTCATACATCTGGCAGGAAAAAAATTGGTTTAAACTGTGTGTGCTTTTTATCTCAAAAAACATTATTCAGAGATAAATATTAACAAATCACATTATTTCTTTCAACATTTATTAATATTGCTGCATTAACTTTAATAATGAAGTTTATAACCCTACTATCTAAAACACTTATGAGACAAGTGCACATTGTTTCTGATGTATATAATATAACTGGACAGACAAAAAATCTACTCACCATGTAGCAGCTGGCAGGAGCACACACATACAAAACAGATTTTATGTATGCAAACATCATGTTTATCACGCAGAAGGAATTTTTTTTGGTGAATTTGATACTTATTGTGGATTGTTTGATTTTTTAATAGCCCAGGGGCCACTTGTTTCCTTAGCCTGCGGTGTGCAAATTTCTCACAGCTCATTTGTACAACAGTGAAACAGAAGTTGGGGATAGCCCAAGAAAAGTTATCAAAGAGTGTAATATAACTAAAAAACCAATGGTTGTTTAGTTGAAAGAGCAAAAAAGAAGACTTGATTTGGTTTGTGTAGGGAGATAAAATGACAGTTATCTTAGCTTGCTGTTGCCTACACTGAAACTGAATTTACTGTGGGGTTTCTCTCCCTGTGATTTTAGTAAAGCCAGCCAGTACCCTTACAGAGTATTAGTTCTTTATTAGACACAGTTTTTTAAGAATTAATGATCTGAATATTCTGTGTAGTGCAGTCTCATCTTCCCTCACCCCACAGTCAACAGTTGGCGGCTTCTTTCTCTATACTTATTGTGTGTAGGTTTTTCTTAAAATTCCAATGGTCAGTCATTAGTCATACCATGAGTTTAATCTGCCTCCTGTTGAAGCCCAGGATTACAGAACTTCTCTTGAAACATGGCTTTGGCATCATTTTCTTGCTAAGTTTTTGTTTTTGGATCTTAGTCAAATATTCTATGTGTGCCTCCTGATACAGTTATGTAGTTTTGGTTTTACAGTCCCCTTAGTGATGGTCAGCTCAGGCTACCGTCAAACAAATGGAGTTGTCGCACCTGTCCAGGCCAGCCTATCATCTTGTTCATTGCCACTAATTCCTTAGTGACCAGCAGCAGGTTTACTCTGTTGCTGTCCACTAACATCACAAGGGCATCATGGGATTTTGTGAACATCTTGGATCTTGTTGCAGTGGCTTGTAGAGAATTCAGAGCTGCTTGGCTGTTTGAATGACAGTAGCTGCCATGATCTTGTAGCACCTACACAGATTCTCTTCTGCACACTCTGATAACAGATATTTCTGCCAGGAATACTGTATGCAGCTTTGCTGGAGAGATTGCTCTCTCTAGTCTACCCTGTACCCTGTATATCAAGGACAAAAGAAAACTTCCATGGTGTAACCCACCCCGTGCACATAGTGGTTTATAGCTGTAGTGTTTGTCAATCCGTAAAACGATATAAAAATAAACAGTTAACGACTCGGATGTTCTTGGTATACTGCAAAATTAAAAGCAAGTTAAGTAGAATAAGGTAGTTATACACTAAGGGAGAGCATCATAAAATGTTTTACCACATTACCTGAGTTAGTAATTACAATTATGAGACCAATTTTACTGTGTCAAACCTAACTTCTTCGTTCAGCCATGTGACAAGTGTGTCATCTTTCAACAAGACAGTTATCTTTTAAGTCACATGTACATGGACAAATATGTCTACCCCTGTATCTCACCAGTCAGCAGGTCTGTCAGTTATGCAGATGACCTGGCTACAATGCTGATACTACCAGTGATTTTTCCGTGGTGGGAGGACAGGAACATTCGCCCCCATTCCGTGGCATGCACCCCCTCCCTCTCTCATACGTGTGTGATTAATGTTCTGGAATCTTAATTGCCTGTTAGTACATGACAAATGTTGAACATCAATCTATGTAAAATTAAGAAACAAATTTGTGCTCACATTTTGTGACCTTTTTGAACACTGTAAATCTATTGGGTTGGAATCAATATGGGCTCTACAAACAATGACCTTTTGAACCACAGCTCACCCTGTTCATGAGACCAGAAGACAGGTGAAAGTTCATGAATGAGATCCAGATGACAAGTGACAATACCCCCCCCCCCCCCAACACACACAAAATAATAGAGTACAGGTATTTCTATTTTCAAGTGTATCAATTTCTAAGTGTTGCATAAGACAGATTGATGCCTTTTTCTTCGTTTCCAGAAGGCATTCATTATAGTTATGCACAGTCATATTAGGACATAATAGTCAAATTATACAGAAAATAATTTCACCACCTATTCCAAATAGTTCCAGACATCTTGTAGAGGATTGATATTGGCTGATTTAGTAGCCAGTGAGGATGTGATAAGGTGCCTTGGTGTTTGTCAAACCTGGGACATATGAGTACAGCCCAATGAACAGGGGCTTTTGTCATCTTGGAAGATGGGAGTGTCCACAGCGCGCTAATTATGAAGATGTAGAAGCAAGAGCAACACTTCATCACTGAGAAGGTTGAAATAAACATCTTGGTTCATGTACAGTAACCTAAATGAGAACCTGTCACCATACAAAAGACATCCCCAAAACATAATGGAGCCACCATCTGCATGAATTATACCCTCTACTTCTTGTGTGTTAAATGTCTCATTGGGATACTGATGCATTCAGCACCTTCTGTAATTTGACAAGAGGTAAAATTGGGATTTATCAGACAATGCTACATCCCTTCAGTCAGCTGTTGTCCAGTTTTTGTGTTGTCTCCAACATTGAAGACATGCAGAAGTAATGCCTTTTTCAGCAATGGCCTTTTAAGAGATACTCAACTCCAGATGTCCAGTGCATGCAGTTCCCTTTGCAACGATTACCCTGTAAATGGTTGAGACTGACCCACATACACAAACAACAACAATGCCTCTTGGGTTTGAATTTGATTGTGTTTGGTAGAGTGCGACATTCCATCTCTGGTCCCAGTTGGTTAGGATCTTTTAAAGACCACTGTCATTTTGCCTTTCCTTTAACATGCTAATAAACACCTCCCCCCCCCCCCCCCACCCCCCGCCCCCCCCCCCCCCAAAAAAACAAAAAAAAATTAATAGGAGCATTTCTATTGTCATATATATCTATTTCTAAATTTCATTGTCAATTTCAAAAAATAAATTAGTACAAAAGCTTTGTGTCTCAAAAAAGCCAAGGAATTTTTGAACTTACAAGCTATATTTAACACAGCATACTTTCGAGTTGTTGCACGAGGGATGGTAGGTATTGTTGTTGTTGTTGTTGTGGTCTTCAGTCCTGAGACTGGTTTGATGCAGCTCTCCATGCTACTCTATCCTGTGCAAGCTTCTTCATCTCCCAGTATCTACTGCAACCTACATCCTTCTGAATCTGCTTAGTGTATTCATCTCTAGGTCTCCCTCTACGATTTTTACCCTCCACACTGCCCTCGAATGCTAAATTTGTGATCCCTTGATGCCTCAAAACATGTCCTACCAACCGATCCCTTCTTCTAGTCAAGGTGTGCCACAAACTTCTCTTCTCCCCAATCCTATTCAACACCACCTCATTAGTTACGTGATCTACCCACCTTATCTTCAGCATTCTTCTGTAGCAACACATTTCGAAAGCTTCTATTCTCTTCTTGTCCAAACTAGTTATCGTCCATGTTTCACTTGCATACATGGCTACACTCCATACAAATACTTTCAGAAACGACTTCCTGACACTTAAATCTATACTCGATGTTAACAAATTCCTCTTCTTGAGAAACGCTTTCCTTGCCGTTGCCAGTCTACATTTTATATCCTCTCTACTTCGACCATCATCGGTTATTTTACTCCCTAAATAGCAAAACTCCTTTACTACTTTAAGTGTCTCATTTCCTAATCTAATTCCCTCAGCATCACACGACTTAATTTGACTACATTCCATTATCCTCGTTTTGCTTTTGTTGATGTTCATCTTATATCCTCCTTTCAAGACACTGTCCATTCCGTTCAACTGCTCTTCCAAGTCCTATGCTGTCTCTGACAGAATTACAACGTCATCGGCGAACCTCAAAGTTTTTACTTCTTCTCCATGAACTTTAATACCTACTCTGAATTTTTCTTTTGTTTCCTTTACTGCTTGCTCAATATACAGATTGAATAACATCGGGGAGAGGCTACAACTCTGTCTTACTCCTTTCCCAACCACTGCTTCCCTTTCATGCCCCTCTACTCTTATAACTGCCATCTGGTTTCTGTACAAACTGTAAATAGCCTTTCGCTCCCTGTATTTTACCCCTGCCACCTTCAGAATTTGAAAGAGAGTATTCCAGTTAACATTGTCAAAAGCTTTCTCTAAGTCTACAAATGCTAGAAATGTAGGTTTGCCTTTTCTTAATCTTTCTTCTAAGATAAGTCGTAAGGTCAGTATTGCCTCACGTGTTCCAACATTTCTACGGAATCCAAACTGATCTTCCCCGAGGTCGGCTTCTACCAGTTTTTCCATTCGTCTGTAAAGAATTCGCGTTAGTATTTTGCAGCTGTGACTTATTAAACTGATAGTTCGGTAATTTTCACATCTGTCAACACCTGCTTTCTTTGGGATTGGAATTATTATATTCTTCTTGAAGTCTGAGGGTATTTCGCCTGTCTCATACATCGTGCTCACCAGATGGTAGAGTTTTTTCATGACTAGCTCTCCTGAGGCCATCAGTAGTTCAAATGGAATGTTGTCTACTCCCGGGGCCTTGTTTCGACTCAGGTCTTTCAGTGCTCTGTCAAACTCTTCACGCAGTATCTTATCTCCCATTTCGTCTTCATCTACATCCTCTTCCATTTCCATAATATTGTACTCAAGTACATCGCCCTTGTATAAACCCTCTATATACTCCTTCCACCTTACTGCCTTCCCTTCTTTGCTTAGAACTGGGTTGCCATCTGAGCTCTTGATATTCATACAAGTGGTTCTCTTCTCTCCAAAGGTCTCTTTAATTTTTCTGTAGGCAGTATCTATCTTACCCCTAGTGAGACAAGCCTCTACATCCTTACATTTGTCCTCTAGCCATCCCTGCTTAGCCATTTTGCACTTCCTGTCGATATCATTTTTGAGACGTTTGTATTCCTTTTTGCCTGCTTCATTTACTGCATTTTTATATTTTCTCCTTTCATCAATTAAATTCAATATTTCTTCTGTTACCCAAGGATTTCTATTAGCCCTCGTCTTTTTACCTACTTGATCCTCTGCTGCCTTCACTACTTCATCCCTCAGAGCTACCCATTCTTCTTCTACTGTATTTCTTTCCCCCATTCCTGTCAATTGTTCACTTATGCTCTCCCTGAAACACTCTACAACCTCTGGTTCTTTCAGTTTATCCAGGTCCCATCTCCTTAAATTCCCACCTTTTTGCAGTTTCTTCAGTTTCAATCTGCAGTTCATAACCAATAGATTGTGGTCAGAATCCACATCTGCCCCAGGAAATGTCTTACAATTTAATACCTAGTTCCTAAATCTCTGTCTTACCATTATATAATCTATCTGATACCTTTTAGTATCTCCAGGATTCTTCCAGGTATACAACCTTCTTTTATGATTCTTGAACCAAGTGTTGGCTATGATTAAGTTATGCTCTGTGCAAAATTCTACAAGGCGGCTTCCTCTTTCATTCCTTCCCCCCAATCCATATTCACCTACTATGTTTCCTTCTCTCCCTTTTCCTACTGAAGAATTCCAGTCACCCATGACTATTAAATTATAGTCTCCCTTCACTACCTGAATAATTTCTTTTATCTCGTCATACATTTCATCTATTTCTTCATCATCTGCAGAGGTAGTTGGCATATAAACTTGTACTACTGTAGTAGGCATGGGCTTTGTGTCTATCTTGGCCACAATAATGCATTCACTATGCTGTTTGTAGTAGCTAACCCGCACTCCTATTTTTTTATTCATTATTAAACCTACTCCTGCATTACCCCTATTTGATTTTGTATTTATAACCCTGTAATCACCTGACTAAAAGTCTTGTTCCTCCTGCCACCGAACTTCACTAATTCCCACTATATCTAACTTTAACCTATCCATTTCCCTTTTTAAATTTTCTAACCTACCTGCCCGATTAAGGGATCTGATATTCCACGCTCCGATCCGTAGAATGCCAGTTTTCTTTCTCCTGATAACGACGTCCTCCTGAGTAGTCCCCGCCCGGAGATCCGAATGGGGGACTATTTTACCTCCGGAATATTTTACCCAAGAGGACGCCATCATCATTTAATCATACAGTAGAGCTGCGTGTCCTCGGGAAAAATTACGGCCGTAGTTTCCCCTTGCTTTCGGCCGTTCGCAGTACCAGCACAGCAAGGCCGTTTTGGTTGATGTTACAAGGCCAGATCACTCAATCATCCAGACTGTTGCCCCTGCAACTACTGAAAAGGCTGGTGCCCCTCTTCAGGAACCACATGTTTGTCTGGCCTCTCAACAGATACCCCTCCGTTGTGGTTGCACCTACGGTACGGTCATCTGTATCGCTGAGGCACGCAAGCCTCCCCACCAACGGCAAGGTCCATGGTTCATGGGGGGGATGGTAGGTAAAGGCACAGAATAACCTACTTGCTACCAACAAAAATCCGACACTGGCAAAATATAGGAAGTTGAATAAGTCATTTTTTACTGTTATTCCACTTCACAGTGTAACATTTTACATTTTCCAGTACCCCAAGCTTACACATCAAATTTGATTTTTATCCTCCATTTTTGTCTGTCTGCCTGTCTGTCCATAAATTTTCTTTAATATTTCTTCTTCTGATAGAGGTCTGAATGCCTTGAATCCATGAAGTCTGCAATATCCCTCTTTTTCTTTCTTCCTGGTACCTTCCATTTCCATTCCATAATTCTCTGGTAATATCTCTTTTGACATCCTTTCAGTATGTCCATTCAGAACTGTTGTTCTTTTCTATAAAATCTGCAATTGAATTTGTAACATCCATTTTCTTCCTGATGATTTCATTTCTGATCCTTTCTCACCTAGATATCCCTGCGGACCACTTCCAAAAATCCGTCTCTGTTGCCATCAACCTTTTTATACTTGTGATTTAAATGTCCATACTTTTGATCCATATGTCATAATGCTTAATTGTGTTGAAGATTTTTCATTTTGTTTCCTTTCTAATCTGTTGGCCCATAAAATACCATTTACTGCTCCAGTAGTAAATTTTCCAGCATTTATCCATTTTGTGTGATATTGACTCACAGATATTTGTACTTTTCAGTGTGTTTAATAGTTTCCCTCCCTTCTTCTGGTGTCAAGTCTTGATTTGTCTCTACTATTACCATATATTTCATTTTACTCCTGTTGACCTGAAGTCCCTGTCTTTTACACTCCTCTATTAATGTCCTAGTGATGTACACTATGTCTTCTTTATCTCCTGCAAAATTAAGTGGTCATCAGTAAATTGTTATGAATATATTGTAATATCATTTGTTGGGATCTCCATCATTTTATTTTTTCTTTTCCAGTTTTCCAATGCTTTTTCTGTAAATTTTGTTAAAGTGTTAGTGACAGATTGCATCTTTGATGCAATCCTTTTGTGACTTTAAATCAAGGTGAGAGAGAGATTTTCACTGTTATTCTTGCTGTAGGGTTTTTGTAAAGATTCTGGATGGCTTTAGTTATGATGGAGCTAATATTAAATGCTTTTAAAGCTTTCCACAAGGTACATATGTGTATATTGTCATATACTTTTTCTATGTCTATGAATACTAAACGAACGGGTTGATTTCTAACTTTTTTCCTTTTCAGATATTTGTTGCTAGTGAAATATATGATCTATAGTTGATCTCTGTGCTCTGAGGCCAGCTTGTTCTTTGGCATCCATTTCCTTAAATTCTGTTTCCAAAAAATGTTTGATACTCCTTCCATAAAGTCTGCTGAATACATTACTTGTAGTTATTCCTCTGTAGTTCTCACAATAATTTCTTGTCATCTTTCCTTCCTTTCTTGTGGAGTGTTGATATAAATCCTACTTTCCAGTCTTCTTGCATGGCCTCGCCATTTAATCATTTTTCAGAAAGGCTTCTCAAAAGTTCATGTAATTTATCTGTACCATATTTCATCAATTCAGCTGGTACTCTTCCAGTTCCAGTAGCACTTCCTTTTTTTAAAGTTTTAATTGTTTTTTTTTTACTAAAACTATGTCCAGTGAAATGCTTTATCTTCTATATTGCTATTAATTGTATCCAAAAAGTCTCCTCTGTTTTCTGTAAATAATTCTTTGAAGTATTTTTCCCAAGTCTGGATACTAATGTAGTTAATTTGTTGAGTTTCTTTACAATTTTTTCTCAGTATTTTCAGTATCTTCCCTGCCTCTGAGCTTCTCTTACCTCCAATTAGATTATCCACTTTATTACAGGTATTTTCCCAATTCTTATTTTTTGCTTCTGTCACCATTTTCCTAATTTTTGCTTGTTGCGCTCATATTTCTATCTTGTCATGGATACTTTGTGTATTTAATCATTTTAGATATTTTCTTTCTTTATTTGTATCACTTTACCTATTTCTGTATCAAAATAGTATAAAGATTTTTTTCTCATACTTAACTTCTTCACCCAGGGCTTCTTTGGCTGCCTCATGTAGAGCATTAATGACATATTTATATAGTACATCTATATTGTCAAATTCAGGTTCAGTTAACTTTACATCTAATCTTTTTTTGAGTAGATACGCTGTATTTTCATTTTCTAGGCTATGTACGTTATACTTTGGGAGTTTTTTTTTCTATTTTAAAATCTTCCTGATTAACAATTTCTTCTTTACTTTTTATATCTACAAAATGAAACACAATTTCACAGTTAACCAAATGATGGTCACTCTGGGTTACTCCTCTGTATGCTCTGATGTCTCATGTTTTTAAATCTGTTTTTTATTGAATTATTATGTAATCAGTTACTCATTATAATTGGAGTGTTTCCTGATGCCATGTATATTTATGAATTCCTTTACATGAATATAATAGAGGGAAACATTCCACGTGGGAAAAATATATCTAAAAAGAAAGATGATGAGACTTACCAAACAAAAGCGCTGGCAGGTCGATAGACACACAAACAAACACAAACATACACACAAAATTCTAGCTTTTGCAACCAACGGTTGCCTCGTCAGGAAAGAGGGAAGGAGAGGGAAAGACAAAAGGATTTGGGTTTTAAGGGAGAGGGTAAGGAGTCATTCCAATCCCGGGAGCGGAAAGACTTACCTTAGGGGGGAAAAAGGACAGGTATACACTCGCGCACACACACACATATCCATCCACACATATACAGGCACAAGCAGACATTTGTAAAGGCCTTTACAAATGTCTGCTTGTGCCTGTATATGTGTGTGTGTGCCTGTATATGTGTGTGTGTGCGCGAGTGTATACCTATCCATCCACACATATACAGGCACAAGCAGACATTTGTAAAGGCCTTTACAAATGTCTGCTTGTGCCTGTATATGTGTGTGTGTGCCTGTATATGTGTGTGTGTGCGCGAGTGTATACCTGTCCTTTTTCCCCCCTAAGGTAAGTCTTTCCGCTCCCGGGATTGGAATGACTCCTTACCCTCTCCCTTAAAACCCAAATCCTTTTGTCTTTCCCTCTCCTTCCCTCTTTCCTGACGAGGCAACCGTTGGTTGCGAAAGCTAAATTTTGTGTGTATGTTTGTGTTTGTGTGTCTATCGACCTGCCAGCGCTTTTGTTTGGTAAGTCTCATCATCTTTCTTTTTAGATATATAATTCCTTTACATGGATAGAAAACATTCAAAATTTGTTGTGAATTTTGCTAACATATATTAATTAATCAAACACCATTATCATTTAGTATATTTTCTTCATGTGGCCCTACTATTTTATTTCCTACTTGTCACCCTGTTTTACTATTGAAATATCCAGCAATTATTATTTCTCATTATTTCCTATCCCTTCTACTAAGCCATTTAATTTATTGAAGAGTGTTTCTTTGGTATGATCTAGTTCAGCCTTGCTTACTGCATAGACTCCTATTATAGTAGTTTCGTGTCCATGTAAAGTTATGTTTACTTTAATTAGATTTTTGTCAATATGTTCCCAACTTGTAATACGTTTATGTAATTTTTCTTTATCAATACTGACACTCCTTACTTTGCTCTTTGATGTTTTTGCACCCTGTTGTATAAGTGTATGTACTATCCTTTATTTTCTATGTCATTTCCCTTCGTTTTGTTTCTGATAACACAATGTCTTGTTTTCTGTTTTCTAACACTCTAATTATTTCCCCTTCTGTATTCCTTAGTCCTCTAAGGTTCCGTGTTCCACTTTTCATAGTTTGTTTCCGTAGCTTTATCACTTTACCATTTAATCTGTCCGGCTGTATCATCGTACAAGGGATTAGTCCAATAAGACATGTCAAAACCTACTCTGTAATTTTTTATGCAGGAAGAAGACAATGAAAGAAATGCTAAGAGGAACTGCAAGAAAATGTTGAAGTTATGTATTTTTGCCACACAAAGAACAGCTTATAACAGTAGTTTGTACAACCCTGCCCACCTAGCATGCGACTCGGTGAATCACTCATGCAGCGCCACGTAGTGGAATTATCCGTAGTTCACAGACACCAATTTTAAACACCTAAAGCCTGGTTTACAATGGAGTGAATGGAAGTGAACACATGCGAATGAGTATTTGCAGAAAATTCACTACCATTGAGTTGTATACGGGTAGAATCATTTATACTAGAGGGAACAGAAGAGAACACAAGGTAGTGAACGTTGCCTATGAACGCTGTGTTGTTAGTTTTTGGAGCTAATATTCAGCCTACAGGATACAGCTCTATCTTGTTAGAGCCGCAAAGTGAAACTTTGCTGTTCAGTGGGGATTATTTTGCATGGCAAGTGCACTGTTCTTGAAGGAGCATACAAAATTGTGCAGGAAAGGAAGAATTTAAGTGTTGTTCAGGCGTCAGTCACAGTTCTTTGAATACTATGATAGTATTCAAAGAACTGTGACTGATGCCTGAACAACAGGGACCTACATGCATTGAGAATAGAAAATAGTGCATTGAGAATGGCTAGCTACTAGCCAAAATCTGGATTTGCATAATAAATCTAAAAAAAGGGAGACTGGTTGCTGCACTCTATAATTTATAAGTTCTGTTTATTCTCTGTAGTTGTCACAAAAATGCAAAATGTCTATTGAATGACAAAAACAAACCGTTTTCCTTGCACCAGGCACACCACAAAAAGGAAAAAAATTGATGCAGTCAGGCATTTTGCAGTAACCACCTGTTTTATTTAGACGAAACTGGGATGGAGACAGAAATGGTCCCTGCCATTGGTCTACATATTGCACTGCATGCCAGACATACTTGATCAAATTCATAAAGTGTGGTGAAGAAAACTTGTAATGCACAAATGACTGAAGCTTAAGAATGTTTCACTGATAAACCTGAAATGAGAGAGAGGCACTGGAAATTATGTTGTCTGATAATTTCCTGAAAAATGCTTTCCACTGTCAAAAAAATACTTTATCAAGAGGTTGAATCGTACTAGATTCCATCTGGAACTACTAGTACGATTCAACCTCTTGATAAAGAATTTTTTTGACAGTGGAAAGCATCCAGATGGAATCCACATTACATCTACAGATTTTTTGACATCCTCCACAAAAACAGAGTCGTCATTATGTACAGACCATGAATCCAACAAAAGCAATGAGCCCGCATCTCGTGGTCGTGCGGTAGCGTTCTCGCTTCCCACGCCCGGGTTCCCGGGTTCGATTCCCGGCGGGGTCAGGGATTTTCTCTGCCTCGTGATGGCTGGGTGTTGTGTGCTGTCCTTAGGTTAGTTAGGTTTAAGTAGTTCTAAGTTCTAGGGGACTTATGACCACAGCAGTTGAGTCCCATAGTGCTCAGAGCCATTTGAACCATTTGAAAAGCAATGAATTAGTTTCTGCAACTGGTGGGAAAATTTTTCGAATGAAATGTTGATAATTATTCTTTCCCATTTTTACATATTTTGATACACTGATTACAAGATTTTTGCAACTAAACAGTCCATTTTTTATTTTTGGTCCTACTTTGCCTTGTGGTTCTTGAAGACAGATATACAGCTGTGAAAACATTAACCCACTCATCTTATCTCTGGCATTATTGTATATGAATGTGTCATTGCATTCATTGATTGGGTAACCGACTCCATCTTTTTTCACCCTGAAATGATAAAGTGTGGTGTGCACTCAGTTCTTTCATGAAACCTGACTGATCAGAATTATAAGTAGCAGTTGTGCTTTGTCTATCACTGACAGCTGCTCTACACATTTACGTGATGTAATTTTGTGAATCCCTAATCTGTACGATTTCTTGAACATTTATAGTTAGGTCGTCGAAGCCCAGAAATTAGCAATGTTCATGTCGAATGCAATTCGGAGTGCCAAGTCTCATAGATCTCCATTGGTAATGGTGCATAGCCTCTCACGAGCACTTCTAAATCTTTCAAACAGTTTTTCATTCAGATGGTTTTGGGTTTCCATTTGGCGCATATTTCTTACTTCGTGTAATTCATTCTTCCATTTCTATAGTTCATGCCCAGACTTTACAAAACGAAAACGCCTTTGCACACTGCATAACTTCAAGCATTTTTTTCCCCTCTTTTGTTTAACTGATATCTCTCTGCCTTTTCGTTGTCGCTGAAAGCTGTTGCAGTACATGATTTTCTTAGGCTTGGAAGGTGTTCTTCTTCAGCACAGTTTCTGACACAAGTGACGTCATCCAAACCACAATTCATGGAATCATCACAGCTACTTCCTATTTCTTCTAATGTATCAACAATTTCAAACAAAATGTCAATATTATTTGAATGAATGTCAAGGAAATCATGTAACAAATGGCACTCAGGAGAAGTAGGTGATTTCAGCTGGAAACCATGTTCTTCATATTTCATCACTGTTAAATTGAAATTGTTAATTGGATCCCATATTACTGTGAAAGCGGAAGAAAAAAATGGTTCTATTAGCAGGTTTGCCTTACAAAAGCATGATAAATATTAATTCAGCTTTATTTGTATTCTCAATATGTGCGAATACTGCAAAAAGCAACTGTCAATTCATAGTAGATGTTACTTGAGTGGCTAATTCGAGAGAATAGTAACTGTGTACTGCAGTGTCAGAGAAATTACAAAGTACAATTGGGTTGTGTCATGTTTCCTGTTTACAAATGGACCGCCGACTATGGCCATGTGTGCCTAATTGCGCGTTTGCAGTTGCTACGCATTACCCTATCCACCACCTGGGCAGGTGCTCGATGGGAGACTAGCAACTCCTCATTTACATGCTCATATGATATAATTTTTAAATTAACTGTGTGACACATGTACTCCTCAAATTTTCAGATGTATGTTTTTCAAAGTTTATATTTTCTTAACAGTAATTAATGGGATGTTATGCCAATGCAACTTACTATTCACTGAATTAAACAAATTGTTATTATTATTACACTAAAATATTGAATATACACTCCTGGAAATGGAAAAAAGAACACATTGACACCGGTGTGTCAGACCCACCATACTTGCTCCGGACACTGCGAGAGGGCTGTACAAGCAATGATCACACGCACGGCACAGCGGACACACCAGGAACCGCGGTGTTGGCCGTCGAATGGCGCTAGCTGCGCAGCATTTGTGCACCGCCGCCGTCAATGTCAGCCAGTTTGCCGTGGCATACGGAGCTCCATCGCAGTCTTTAACACTGGTAGCATGCCGCGACAGCATGGACGTGAACCGTATGTGCAGTTGACGGACTTTGAGCGAGGGCGTATAGTGGGCATGCGGGAGGCCGGGTGGACGTACCGCCGAATTGCTCAACACGTGGGGCGTGAGGTCTCCACAGTACATCGATGTTGTCGCCAGTGGTCGGCGGAAGGTGCACGTGCCCGTCGACCTGGGACCGGACCGCAGCGACGCACGGATGCACGCCAAGACCGTAGGATCCTACGCAGTGCCGTAGGGGACCGCACCGCCACTTCCCAGCAAATTAGGGACACTGTTGTTCCTGGGCTATCGGCGAGGACCATTCGCAACAGTCCCCATGAAGCTGGGCTACGGTCCCGCACACCGTTAAGCCGTCTACCGCTCACGCCCCAACATCGTGCAGCCCGCCTCCAGTGGTGTCGCGACAGGCGTAAATGGAGGGACGAATGGAGACGTGTCGTCTTCAGCGATGAGAGTCGCTTCTGCCTTGGTGCCAATGATGGTCGTATGCGTGTTTGGCGCCGTGCAGGTGAGCGCCACAATCAGGACTGCATACGACCGAGGCACACAGGGCCAACACCCGGCATCATGGTGTGGGGAGCGATCTCCTACACTGGCCGTACACCACTGGTGATCGTCGAGGGGACACTGAATAGTGCACGGTACATCCAAACCGTCATCGAACCCATCGTTCTACCATCCCTAGACCGGCAAGGGAACTTGCTGTTCCAACAGGACAATGCACGTCCGCATGTATCCCGTGCCACCCAACGTGCTCTAGAAGGTGTAAGTCAACTACCCTGGCCAGCAAGATCTCCGGATCTGTCCCCCATTGAGCATGTTTGGGACTGGATGAAGCGTCGTCTCACGCGGTCTGCACGTCCAGCACGAACGCTGGTCCAACTGAGGCGCCAGGTGGAAATGGCATGGCAAGCCGTTCCACAGGACTTCATCCAGCATCTCTACGATCGTCTCCATGGGAGAATAGCAGCCTGCATTGCTGCGAAAGGTGGATATACACTGTACTAGTGCCGACATTGTGCATGCTGTGTTGCCTGTGTCTATGTTCCTGTGGTTCTGTCAGTGTGATCATGTGATGTATCTGACCCCAGGAATGTGTCAATAAAGTTTCCCCTTCCTGGGACAATGAATTCACGGTGTTCTTATTTCAATTTCCAGGAGTGTATTTATAATAATTTATTATTATATTAAAATATGTTATTTACTTTATTGTTATATTAAAGTTATACCATACCTCTATGTGCTGTGTTTAAAAGTGGTGGTGATGGGACAAGGTACATGGTTATATGTGGGAGTGGGGGGGGGGGGGGGGGGGAAGAGATGGGGAAGAGGGAGATAGGGACAAAGACAATAACAAAGTGTGCACCTGAAATGAACTGATTCTCTGCATCTGTGTGAAAGAGATGATGATGAAGCAACCTCTGACACACACTGCAGGGTGTTTTGCGCAGTATAAACATAGATGTCAATGAGTGATTTTTGGGTCAGAATGACCCAGTAATATGTCAAGATGTCGCAAGATAGTTGGCTGGGCAGCAGGTAAGAAGAATACATTCCTCAGCTGTCAAAGAATCATAACTACAGTGGTATCAACAACGTTTTTATTCAGTCACTGCAGACAGTGTCCTAGAGGTTTGCTTTGGCCCTCAGTCGTTGTGAAGCACATGGTGGCGTGAGATGGCGACAAGAATGCCTGGCAGAAAAGTGGCCCTAGCAAAGGATGTTACTGCCACAGGTACGTAGTAACAGCTAGCTTAGATGTGATCCAGCAATGATGTTAGACATAAATGCAGGGAGCAGCTAGCAGTGGGTCAGGAGAAGAAGCACCAAAGCACAGACCAATGCGCTCATGAGTTGGGTAATGTCAGCTTGCTGTAGATCTCAAGTGGAAGGTTCCAGTTCAGGCCGTGGCAGCATCAAGACTAGGCACAGCCCATACACCAATGGCTAGTGGGGGGGAGTGGCTAGTTGCAGATAACACTGGATGACCCCAATTGGGTCAGTGGCTGGTATGGAGGCATTCTTGTTGCAGGCAGCAGTC